>NC_138370.1:84958199-85004084 GCF_054177405.1 Leptonychotes weddellii
GAGCAGGGAGCCCGATGCGGGACTCGATCCCGGGACTCCAGGATCATGACCTGAGCCGAAGGCAGTCGCTTAACCAACTGAGCCACCCAGGCGCCCTATCATCATACATTCTTCCAACTCTATGATTTATCAGCATAAAATTTATACTCTTCATCTTCCAAGGTTTTGGAAGCTCAAAATACCTAAGATGTTATAAATCAAAAGCTTTTGCTTCAGAAATGAAAATGACTTTTTTCTTCTTTTTTGTTGTGGAATCATCTGTCCCCTGAGGCAACAGAAGCTTACTATCTATATTGAATAGAAAATAGGCTATATGGATAAAAAGAATTACTAGGAACAGAAAATAGATCCATTGATTATCAAGAATGAATCCTACCTTAGATATATATACAGACTTCAGGAAATGCAAAGAGAGGGAGTTATTGCCACCAGAACTGGGTTGGTGAAGAAGGATGGAGCAAAGCTAAACAAAGGCTTTATAGAGGATATTCTGTTAAGTTGAATTATGAAGGGTGAAAAGGATTTCCATAATATAATTTTGTGTATGTATTACCTATTCAAATAAACTAAATACATTTTATAACATAATGAAAGCTAGTTTATCAGCTTCATTATGTAAGAAAGAGAAGGAAGAGGGGGAGGAAAGAAGAAAAACAAAGCAAAATGAGTAGGAGGTCGACAAGGTATGAGGAGGGAAAGAGAGTCTCAGGTGGTAGGAATAACATGCAAATACACATAGGAACAAAAGCATTTAGATAAGATGGCTTCCTTTGATTGGAACATGTGATGAAAGGGTGGGAAAAGTAGGAGATGAGAGTCAGCAGTATCCGTATCCGGTAGGCAGGAGTAGAATCATGGAGGGATCTTTTAACCCCAAAAAGGATGTTAGGCTTTATCCTATGGTAATATGGAGTCAGTAAAATATTAACATGTTTAAACAGGTAGTATTATGATTAGATATGTATTTAAAATGAACATAATGCTGGCAAAGTGGAAGATGGATTGGAGAAGACTAGATAAACAAAGACCCGTTAGGAGACAATTACAATGCCCAGATAAGCACTGAGGAAATCCTAAGCAGAAACAGTGATGAGAAGAATCAAATATGAAAAATGTTGAGTTAAATTAGGAAGGCAAAATAGCAGGTCCAGTGAATGCTCAAATGAGTTTATGGGTTTAATGGAGGAGGTGTAAAATGCCTTCCAAGACAGATTTGGATCCCTTGATGTCTTCCTTCTGCACTTTGAGATCTATTCTTCTCTAGTCATTAGACTTGCGTCCAGAGGCTAATCTGTGTGGATTCCACCCTTGCCCTCTGGTTTCACTTTCAGTTCGGTGAGTGGGAGGTGGGGAGAAAAGATGGGAGAAGGCAGGTATGGGAGGTCAAGAAGTTCTTCCACTTCCTTTCCTGAGGGTTCACCACAGGTTGGCTCTGCCCTCTACCTGAAGGCCAGCTTCAGGCAGCCCTCTTTCTGTCCTACTCCCTCCAATTTCCAGTAATTACTCTCTCCACTTGTCCCTTCAGGCCTTGGGTGGTAACATGGACTGCTGTAGCTAACCTCGGGGTACTGCGTTTGTCCTTTCTTTGTTTCCATAAACCTTGCTTACACATTTCTCTTTAGCTTATTTAATATGACCTTTAGATCCCCCAGTTTGAGTATGCCGTTCTTTTTCCTTCCAGGAACTTCACTGAAAGTGGTCCTTTAAACAAGACAGGGACTATGGACAGAGGAGCCGGTTTAAAAAAATATATAATAAATACGCTCTCTCTTCCTACTTCTATTGTAATCCAGTCTCTAGTGTAATGTAAATCAGCTCTTCTCAAATGTGATCTTTAGACCACTAAGGAAGGGTCCCTAAAACCCTTTCAGGGGATCCATGAGGTCAAAATTACTTTCATAAAAACACTAAAAATCTTTTAACTTTTTCACTGAGTTGACATTTGCAGTGATAGGTACAAAAGCAATAGTGAGTAAAATTGCTGACACCTTGACATGATTCAAAAGCAGTGTGCTATGCTAGCAGTCACTGCATTTTCACTGCCATACACTCACAGTTGTTTTTTGTTTTTTTTTTTTAAGCCAGTTTCACCTAAGAATACATGTGACTAAGCAATCAAAAATATTTTTATTAAATTTCATGGTTGAGTACATATCCGGATGTATACCAAACTATGATTGACTCAATGAAAAGCACTTGTGTGTGGTGTGAATTGTGAGTTAAACTGGCCACTTTTTTTTCATGAAATACCATTTTTAATTGAAAGAACAACTGATGGACAAACTACAATTATTCAGACTTGGGTATCAGGCAAATATTTTCTCAAAAAATTAATGAAGTGAGCCTGTCACTTTAAGAATACCACTTGATAGTATTTATTACCATTGACAAAATTTATGCTTTTGAACTGAAATAAAATTTTTGAAATATTAGCTTCCATCTCTGTGAACTTGACCAATTTTCTGATTCAGTTTGTGGTAATATGAACAAAGGTGGAGTTTTTCGACATTGTATAATGAAATGTATTTGCATTTGCATAACTCCATGAACTAATATTTTTCAAATGACCAATGTATGATGTAACAAAATCATGCATGGATAAAAGTCAATTGAAAGTTCAAGATTAAAAAAAGAAGAAGAAGGGGCGCCTGGGTGGCTCAGTTGGTTAAGCGACTGCCTTCGGCTCAGGTCATGATCCTGGAGTCCCGGGATCGAGTCCCGCATCGGGCTCCTCATTCAGCAGGGAGTCTGCTTCTCCCTCTGACCCTCCTCCCTCTCATGCTCTCTGTCTCTCATTCTCTCTCTCGCAAATAAATAAAATCTTAAAAAAAAAAAAAAAAAAAGAAGAAGAAAGAAAGTTCAAGATAGACCAGCCATTATAGACTGAATGTTTGTGTCCTTCCAAATTCATATATTGGAACTTCAATGTGTTGGTAATTGGACTGGGGCCTTTGGAAGATGATTAGGTCCTCTCTATGGAGCTTCTATGCCCTTTATGCCATGTGAGGACACCAAAAAGATTGCTGTCTATGATGGAAGCAGGCTTTCACCAGATACCAAATCTGCTGCTATTTTGATCTTGGACTTCCCAGATTCCAGAAATACAAGAAATAAATTTCTGTTGTTTATAAACCACCCAGTCTGTGGCATTCTATGCTATGGTTATAGCAGCCCAGCAGACTAAAAGGTCAATTAAATTTTTTGTAACAGAGTATGAAAAGTTCATTGATACAGATTCAGATTCCATATTGAAGCTAAAACTTTAAAGCATTAAGACATCACCATTTGCTAAGTTTTGGTGGAGTATAAAAGAGAATATTATACACTGTCTGAAAGGCTATTAAAATACTCTTCTTTTTCCAATTACCTATTTGTGGGAGGCTAGATTTTTCTTTTTTTACATACTTCAACCAAATAGCATATCAAAACAGAGTGCATGCACAGGCAGATAGAAGAATCCAGCTATCTTTTATTAAGCCAGACATTAAAGACATTTGCAAAATGTTAAACACTGACCTTTTCTCACATAATCTTTTTTGTTTTGGAAGATATAATTATTTTTTTATAAAATTAAAGTAGGCTTGGGGCGCCTGGGTGGCTCAGTCGGTTAAACGTCTGCCTTCAGCTCAGGTCATGATCCTGGGGTCCTGGGATCGAGCCCCGCATCAGGCTCCCCCTTCAGCAGGGAGTCTGCTTCTCCGTCTCCCTCTGCCTGCCGTTCTGCCTACTTGTGCTCGCTTTCTCTGTGTCAAATAAATAAATAAAATCTTTAAAAAATAAATAAATAAAATAAATAAATAAATAAATAAATAAATAAAATTAAAGTAGGCTTATGGACATTTAAACATAATATATTTATAGTTTTGTTTTAATTTTGAATATAGTAAATATCAATAGATACACTCTCCATAAACACAGTTCTTTAGCTTCCTCAGAAATTGTTAAAAGTGTAAAAGTATCTTGAGCCAAAAAAAAATCAGAGCTGACATAAATGTTTTAGAAAGAAAAGATATATGACTGATACAGGGACTGATATTAACAACTTATATTATAGTTTACTTCAAAACACCTAAAGATGTTTCTCTGACCTGTCTCCATAATGCAGCGTTTCATAATTTTAGTACTGCCGTTGGAAACAAAGCATAACAAAATCTAGAGGCCACATTAACTGATAGTCATTGAGCCCTTCTGCTTTTTTCTCAGAAATACCACCTTGAGGACTTGCTGTATTTTGCTTTAGCTTTCTTATCTCTAGCAAGTTTGCACAGGAAAAATATTTACTCCAACTCTAAGATTTACATTATCTCACTTCTATTGTCTCAGTGCACAATTTCCTCTATTTTAAAATTATCATTGGCATTCAATTTTGAACATAATGAGTTTGAAATCCTGTGTGAAATCCAAATGGAAATCTGCAGGAGTGAACAATAGTACAGAGAAGTTGGACCAGGCATATCCATTCAGGAGATCCCTTCAAATACAGACACTAACAGAAGTTGAAGGCTTGAATGAGAATTCAGAAAGAGAAAAAGAGGACAATGAATAGAAATGTTCAGAATACCCTCATTTAAGGGAAACATGGATGAAAATGAACAAACAAAAGAAGACCTGAAGAGATAGTCAAAGGTTTATGAGAAAAAAAACCAGAACTGTGACTTGGAAATAAGGGCATGCTCAACAGTGTTGTTTTGACACAGTAAGATTGATTAAATGAGGAGGAGTGGCTCGTTAGAAGGTCATTAATGACATAACTGAAAACAATTTTGGCTGGGTTGTGGAGGTAAAAGCCAAATGATAAGAAGTTTCAGAGAAAACAGAAATTAAGAGACTAGAAATGTTAAACTTGGCCTAATATTTCTGGAAGTTTGAAGTTAAGAATAGAAGCCAAGAATCAGTCTTCATATTTCTAGTTGTGCTTATAAGTGGATATTACTGTTACCATTCAGTTTGGGTTTCACTATTGAAAAAAAAAGCAGCAACAACAACACCTATGCACAGGGAGCTACAAAGGTACTGAATCATCCTGCCCGGGCTACTTTAACAGAACACCGCAGCCTGGATGGCTTAAACAACAATTCTAGAGGCTGGAAGTCCAAGATCAAGGTGCTGGCAGGGTTGGTTTCAGGTGAGATCATTCTCCTTGGCTTGCAGAGAACCACCTTCTCATTGTGTCTTTACATGGCCTTTCTTCTGTTTGTATACATCCCTGGTGTCTCTTCTTCTTCTTATAAAGACACCAGTCCTATTGGTTTAAGGCCTCACCCTTTGATCCCATTCAATTTTAATTACTTCCTTAAAGACCCTTCCTCCAAGTAGAGTCCCATTGAGGATGAAGACTTCAACACGTGAATTTTGGAGAGAACACAATTCAGTCTATGAAAGGCACATGGAAGGGTGCCAAATATTAAGTGAAGTGTTAGAGCTTTAGTGATCAAATTTCTAAAGGATGGATAGTGCAGATGAAAAAAAACTGGCAAATAAAATAAAATTGCAAGTCAGTTCAGAGTAAAAAGGTCAGGAGGCCCAAGAGAACAAGCAGCATGTCCAGGGACTTACACATAGTGTATATTCAGGATATGTGGCTGGGATGGGGAACACAAGTAGAGGAATCATGAAAGAGAGATGCAGAAAGAGATCTGTCTCTCTCTAAAAAATGAGGAAACAACTGTTATAGCAGAGACAACTACAGCAGTAACAGCAATGCCACAGAACTAGTAATTAATAATAATACATGTCTTTGCATTTGTTTAGTAATATTTTTAAAGATTTTATTATGAAAAAATCTTATGGTGAAAAGTGAGTCCAATAACTGAAATGATTTGCTCAAGATTAGAATCAGAAACCTGACATCTGGATTTCTGGCCTACTCTTCTGATAGGCTTGCTCTCTCAGACAATCCAATAGAGTTTTATCCCAATGGCCAATAAAATAGAGTACTACTTACTATTTGTCATTTTATTTCATCAATATTCTTCAGATAACATTCAGTATTGGCAGTGTAGAGAGGGTGTGGATGTAGAAATGGACACATAAAATCAAAGGGTGGTTCCAGCAGAGACATTGGCTTGTGTTTCTGACTTTATCTGAGGGGACACATTTTATGTGTATTGCTGAGGTCCTGAGAACTTCTCATTGCTTACAATTAAAATGGGCTCATACACTCAAATACCAGAACAAACTTTGAAATCAAGAAGAGAGAGATTCAAAGCACAAGAAGGATTTGATGTGCCTTTCCTGGCTCTGAAGAAAGTGGGGGCACGTGCAAAAGAAGGTAGGTGGTCTGTAGGAGATAAGACTGGACCCCAACCAATAGCCAGTTAGGGAATAGGGGACTACATAGAACTGAATTCAGCCAATGACCAGAATGAACTTAAAGACAGATTCTTCCTCAGAACCCCAACATAAGAGTTCAGCCTGGCTGACATCTTAATTTTGTCTTTGTAAGACTCTGAGAAGCCAGATGAGCCATAATAAACTCTGACCTGGAGAACTGAGGGACAATAAATTTGCGTTGTTTTAAATTACTATATTTGTGGTAATTTGTTACACAGCAATAGAAAACGAATACAGTTATAAATGTTCTGGCCCCAAAACAAGGAAAATGGAGTCAGTTTTAGATCCAGCTGGGAAGGCCCCATTAGGTTTCAGGACTTAAGGATATTCTCTGGGGCTTTCACCTCTGCCTTCTGGGATCTTCGTTCTGAGTCATCCTTCCTTTTTTATGAAAGGTAGATCCTGTTTGTAGCTGACTGATATTATCACACCCTGCTTCCTGCCAGGAGAATTTGGGGATGCTGCGAGTCTCCTTTTATTTCATATTCTTTTCTGCCCCTTTCAGTCCCAGCCGGTAGTGTTCCTGCTAGTAAAATATTCCCAAATACTTTGTGGCTTTATGTGGATTTCTGGAGGGTTTACTCCAACAGACAAAGGACTCACTCATAAATTTTTTTTTCTGAGATAATTCCTTTTCTATTCTTGGCTTGAGCTGAGATGTCTAAGGGACATTGCCAATAAGCTTTTTAGAGAGGCGTTCAGGTCTAATTGAGACCTATGAGGCACACCTTTAATCTCTGGTGATTAAACACTCTGACCCTTTTGATCTTTCCAGGGTGGCAGCAAAATGTTGTATAGACACACCCACACCTTTTACCCAGTGCCACATTTTCAGGAGTAATTTCTTAATTTTAGCATCTTTTGCTATCTCTATAGGCTGAGAATTTCCCAAATCAGCATGCCCATGTACTTTTTGGTTAACGGTTCTTTCTTCAATGTCTTTCTATCTTCTTATATTTTATTACGAGCAGAAGGAAGGAACCAGGCCTCACCTTCAACACTTTTCTTAGAGATCTCCTTAACTCAATATCCAAGTTTATTATTTACAAGTTCTGCTTTCTATGTAACAGCAGGAAACCACTTTTCTAAACTTTCCACTACTACATGGCAAGGATCTCCCTTCCTTCAGTGTTCAGTAGCAAGTTCCTCACTTCTTGCTGAGCCCTCAGCAGCAGCAGTTTTGTTTTTTTTTTTTAAAGATTTTATTTATTTATTTGAGAGACAGAGAGAGAGTGCACACACACAAGGTGGGGAGAGGCAGAAGGAGTAGCAGACTTCCCGCTGAGCAGGGAGCCCAAGGCAGACCTGAGCCGAAGGCAGACGCTTAACTGACTGAGCCACCCAGGCGCCCCATCAGCAACATTTTCATGTCCATATTCCTACTAATGGTCTTCTCAAAGCAATCAAGGCTTTTTCTGTCATGTTTCTGAACCTCAGTTCATTACCTGATTCCAAAACCCCTTCTACATTTGTGGGCATTTGCTCTGGTGGCATCATGGATAACAAAATCTGCTACAGAATAAATTATCACAAATTTAGGAGCTTAAAACAAGATACACTTAATATCTTACAGTTTCTGTACGTCAGAACTCCAGCCAGGCTTGAGTGGGTTCCAAGTATTCAAGGCTTAAATAAAGGTGTCTACTGACTGCATTTTCATCTGGAATTCAAGTTCTTCTTCCAGGCTCATTCTTGCTATTGGCAGAATTTTGTTCCTTGCAGCTGTAGGACTAAGATCGCCATTTCTTTGTTGGCAATTAGCCAGGGGTTACTCTTGGCTCCTTGCTGCCACTATCCACTCCTTGCACATTGCCCCGTTCCATCTTCAAAGTCAGCAATGGTGTATCAAATCCCGTCTCGAGCTTTGAATCTCTTTGTATCAAAAAAAAGAGTCTACCTGAAAATCATCACTTAGAGTTGGGTTTAGTCCAACTATGAGGCTTGAACTGTAGATTTTCTACTTCTATTTAACGTATAATTTGTGGACTTTGGTTTTAATATAAACTTCCTGCAAAGAACTCTTCAGTAATTTTTTCTGCCTTGGTCTGAGAGCATATCTCGATTAAGGTATTTTCCTCTTTCCAGCCTCTACCTCTTGCTATCAAATGGTAGCCCCTTGTTCCTCTCAAATTTCGGGCATCATGTGAGGCTTTCCCTTATGTAACTTGTGTACCTATCTGAAAGTCTTGCTTTTATCTTATCAATTACAGATTATAGACTGAAATGCCAGGCACTTACTTATGTGACATTTTTAAATTCTTCCGGAAGCAAATAATAAATGTATATATATAAATACAAGTAATAAAATAAGTCTTTATTTTAATTGGGATTTAGTCATATTAAACTACCATGTGTTATAATACTTGTTCACATCACAAAGATTATATTAAATAAGAACTATGTCTTCAGGAGCTATTACTAATGTCAGTTACTACATATGAAATTATTTTTGAAAAAAGTTCATGTTGATGTATGTTCCAACATACATTTAGTTATTTTTTTTAATTAGTAACTAAAATTATGCAAAAACTCTACTTCACTTTCCTGTTTGAGAGAAGATCCTTCAACCACCAATAACTAAAGAAGATAAAAATAGGTTGCTTTTAACCTCCTTAAATTAAAAGAATTTAATCAGAGATAGAGTGACAACTTGATTAAAATCAGATTTTTAAAGAACTAGAAAAAAGAAATTGTCCTTTGTTATGTATTAATTTATGTAAGTAATAATTTCATCCAAAGTCAAGTAAATTATCAGTCTCTATTCAACTATGATATAAGTTTTCTGTGCCTTAACTCTTCAAAGTCCTGTTATGTTAAGTAAAAACATAATTTTTAATATAGAATATAGAACCTAACACTGAAAAAAATGTCAGTGCGGATGGCCATATTTTTCTTTAACGTTTTGCAAAGTCTTTCGATGTATTCCTGTTTATTCACATTAAGCCGCACATTGAATTTAAGGGGAGCTGTTTATGTCAGGGACTCTTAGCCTGGAGTCCAACGACATAGAAGGGCATTACTGCTTTAAAATTAACACAGGCTTTGTGTACATTTGCCTTTTTTTTTCTGATGGAGAGTTTAAATTATTTGTCAAATTCTCAAACTTTTCTATTTGTAGTACTTAAAAATCTTAACAATAATATTCAGCATTTCATCCACCAAAAGATGAAGTCAGTCTATTTTTCCACCCCTTGAATCTGGTCTGTCCTCCTGAATTGCTTTGACCTATGAAACATGGCAGAAGTGACACGGTGTGAGCTCCAGACCAAGGCCTCAAGAGACTCTACAGATTCTGCCGTAGCTCCCATGGAACTCTGAGACCACCTTGCTCTGAAAAAGCCATGGGAAGAAAGCCCAGCCACTTCATTCTTTGCAGCCAACCCAGCTAGAGACCCAAACATGGGAGTGAAGCCAGCTGAATACAACTACGTGAGGGATCCTAGGTAAGACCAGCAGAACCACCCAGTCAATCCACAAAAATGTGAAAGATGATAAATCACTGTTGTTCTAAGCCACCAAGTTTTAGGTTATGGTATGTGATGTAGCAACAGATAACTGATCCACCAAAAATCTAATACACCTCAAAAAGCTGGATTAGAGGCAAATAGCAAGTTTCCCTTCAAGTACTTTTTCCTTTACTACAGAACCATTTTGATCGATGTGCCCCAAATGGAGACTCTTTATCAACATTTTGATGCTATTTTCTTCTACTATCTAAGTCAAAAGGAAGCGATATTGATTTTCAGAAAAATGTATTACTTTAAAATGCTTTCATAATTTTAAAAAATACCTTTGAAATAATTTTATTATATATGTTTTCTTTGACGTAGTCAAAATTTCCAGGATCTTTTTATCAGTACAAGAGCTCACAGGCCTAAATCCACATTTAATTTCTCTGGGTTAGGCAGCCACTTTTGCAAGTAATATTTGCTCTGCTCTGTTGTCTGATTTTTTTCCTGCTGCTTGATTTTTCCTCCTTAGCTTAGGGAAGTTAGAAAGCCTTTGGGGGTGAAATTGACCTATGCCACTGGGGGAAATAGAGCCCAAGTCTGGGAAATCTTGTGCTCTAGACTGAGAAGCGTAAGAATTGTGTGCCTCAGCAGACTGTCAACCAGGAGGCCGCTTTTGCACATCGACTGGCAACGGCTTTCTGTCGCTGCCTCGTAAGTTTGTCTCGTTAGTTTTCTTCACACCCAATTCTTACAATAGTGTCAGTGAAATTTCTCCACCTTCTCTGTGCAGATGTAGGGAATCTCCAAGTTGAACTTCTAAAAGCTCTCATGGAGAAGGAGTCTCTCTCTGAGAAACTGATCATTTTATGCTCACTGTGTCTTGACTCAAAAGTAGTTATATATCTTTATCACCTATTCTAGATCTCCTTTGCCCTGTTTATTTCCCACCTGAATAAATGCCTATGATATGAATTTAAATGTGGTCTAATTTAAACAGAAGGTGATCTCAATTCAGTTGTCGCTTATGATTTAAAGATAGTGTTGCTTTTGTTTTCTTTTTTTTTAAGATTTATTTATTTATTTTAGAGAGAGAGGGAGCACAAACTGGGGGAGGGACAGAAGGACAGGAGGAG
The DNA here is from genome assembly GCF_054177405.1 of Leptonychotes weddellii. Lineage (NCBI taxonomy): Eukaryota > Metazoa > Chordata > Mammalia > Carnivora > Phocidae > Leptonychotes > Leptonychotes weddellii. The sequence continues at coordinate 84,969,118 of NC_138370.1, forward strand.
AGTCTTTTTTTAAATTTTATTTTATTTGAATTCAATTAATTAACATATAGTGTATTACTAGTTTCAGAGATAGAGTTCAGTGATTCCCCAGTTGCATAGAACACCCAGTGCTCATTACATCATGTGCCCTCCTTAATACCCATCATCCAGCTGCCCCATCCCCCCACCCACCTCCCCTCCGGCAACCCTCAGCTTGTTTCCGATAGTTAAGAGTCTCTTGTGGTTTGTCTCCCTTTCTGATTTTGTCTTATTTTATTTTTCCCTCCTTTCCCCTATGATCCTCTGTTTTGTTTCTTAAATTTCACATATGAGTGAAATCATATGACAATTGTCTTTCTCTAATTGACTTATTTCACTTAGCATAATACCCTCTAGTTCCATCCACGTAGTTGCAAATGGCAAGATTTCATTTTTTTTTTTTTTTTTGGTGGCTGAGTAATATTCCATTGTATATATATACCACATCTTCTTTATCCATTCATTTGTCAATGGACATCTGGACTCCTTCCATAGTTGGGCTATTGTAGGCCTTGCTGCTGCAGACACTGGGATGCAGGTGCCCCTTTGAATCACTACAGTTGTATCTTTTGGGTAAATACCTAGTAGTGCAGTTGCTGGGTCATAGGGTAGTTCTATTTTTAACTTCTTAAGAATCCTCCATACTGTTTTCTAGAATGGCTGCAACAGCTTGCATTCCCACCAACAGTGTAAGAGGGTTCCCTGTAGGGAAAGAGAGTCTTAAGCAGACTCTGCACTTAGTGTGGAGCCTGAGAGGAACTCAGTCTCATGACCCAGACATCATGATCTGAGCAAAATCACAAGTCAAGTTGTCAACCAAGTGTGCCACCCAGGTACCCCTGATGTTGCTTTTCAATCAGTGATTTATTCAATTGTTATGTGACATTAAAATACTAAGCTTAGTTTTGCACACACATTTTCATTAAAATATATTTTTTAAATCCTTCAGTTAACTCACCACCTATTTTTCTATTAGGTTTTCATTATCAATGTCTTTATTGATTTGTTATCAATGTTAACAGAAATGTTATGTTTTTAAGACAAATTTAAATAAAATTTCCTCCCTAAAGTTTAGAATGTTAAAATAAACAAAACAGAACTACTTGGTGAATTAAGTTGAAGATAAATAATCTAGTACCAATAAAATGAAAAATAATTGACTTTCTCATATAGGGTATTTCCCCCAGGATTTAAAAGGAATCTTAATATTTCGTTCTAAATTTCTAATCCCTCTATTATTTTTCTTTGTAGGTGACACCCTTCCTAGTTTTATTGAACTTTTCCTTCAGTATGCGTTGCATGGTGAGCCATTTCAATAATGATATGCGTACTCCAAAATAATGTATTTCTTTACCTTTCTGAAATTCTTTCTTTGACAATCTCCAGCCCTGGTTTGCCCTCCTTGTTTGCTTTCTCTATTCTTGTCCTACAGATACTGAGCATTCCTAGAGAAAGTCACAAAATTATGCACATACTGCTGTCTTCCTAATGCACTCTCTCTGTTTCTTCTTACAAATGGAGGGTACCAGTGTGTCTAGCTAATATAATCCATTTCCCAGCTTGTCTTGGTAGTTCTGGTAACTTAGAAGTGTGCTGACAATTACTGGAAAAGTTTTACTTTCCTGACATAGATTCTAGGCACCCCTTATTCTCTACTTTTTCCTCATCTTCTTCCTATGTCCAAGATATGAGAAGGATATGAGATACGAACAACGGAACTAGAGGCAGAATGTCATGTTGACACCATGTAAGGTGACCAGCTGTCCTGGTTTACTAGGGACTGAGGAGGTTTCTTAGATGTGTGACTTCCAGTTTTGAAGCCAGGACAAGTTGGTCATCCCACCTTGATGTGACAATGAAAATGAAAGATATATACTTAGGATGGCAGAAGAGCAAGAAGAGAAAGATAGAAGGGTGATTCCTGATGGCTCCCTCGAGGTGCTGTATGAGCCATGCCACCCAGGCTTTTTATTACATCAGAGAAATAAGTCCTTATGCATCAAATCATTGGCTGTGAGTTTGTTACACCTGCTCAAATATGATCTCTAACTGTACTTACTACCTTGAAGCACTCTGGTTTATGTGAAGCACACGACAATCCACCTGAATGGTGTCAACCGCCGTTGTACAGCACACAGCCTGTGTGTGCCAAAACTACACTTTCTTAAAGCCGTGAACCTCCTAATGTTCCAACGATGATTATTCCTTGCAGATAATGCTGTTTCTTAGATATCCGCCCTTTTGAAATTTCCCCAAACTGTATTCCCTTTCTTTCCTTCATGTGGTCTGTAAAAAAAAAGAAAGAAGAAGAATTAGTTCTCTTTTTTAAAGTGTACCTCCGCATGTGTGAAGTTGATTGCTTCCTTTCCCATCTCCTCTGGGGTCTTAATTTATCTGATTTGTTTGAATAACATTTAGTTTCATCTTTTTGTTATTGTAACAATAAATTTGATGGAATTCTCCTATAAAGATATGATCCTTGGTAAACTACTTTATCTTCATGTTAAATATTCTAGTTAAAAAAAAGTGAAATTTTGAATAAGTTATTAATGAGCTTGCTCACCCTGAATCATCCAAAATTTAGATCTATCTTTTATTTGTATAAGTTTCTTAATGTGTTACCAGCAAATAGAGAATCCTCTATGGAAAAAAACAGAAATTAAACAAAACTCTTATTTAAGGTTAATGCTAAACACATTTTTTTTTCTTTTTGTATTTTGAAGTAGCTACAAACCTTCAGAACTTAAATCAACATTATTGAAATAATGTACTTCTGATTTAGATTTCCCCCTGCTTTCCCCAACATGCCATCCTAGTTATATGTAAAACTTTGGTGGTAAACTGAGAGGGCAGCTTCTGATTCTCATTTATTATTAAGTAGTATGCTAGAACCTGATGTTTTTATATATTTGGAGATATCATATGGCTCTCTGGTAGGCTACAGTGAGAAACATCTTTGTTGAATAAGGTTGCTAATGTGATAAAAAATATTCAATGGAGACAAAAGACATTTTGAAATAAATATAAATCCTCAATCTATATGATCTTAAAAAGTTCACTTAACTTCTGTCTCATTTTTCTTTCTTTCTTTTTTTTTTTTAAGATTTTATTTGTCAGAGAGAGAGAGAGAGTGAGGGAAAGCAGGGGGAGACAGAGGGAGAAGGGAGAGGGAGAGGGAGAAGCAGGCTCCCTGCTGAGCAAGGAGCCCGATGTAGGATTTGATCCCAGGACCGTGGGATCATGACCTGAGCCGAAGGCAGATGCCTAACCAACTAAGCCACTTAGGCGACCCTTCTGTCTCATTTTTCTAATTATTTTTCAAATGGATAGTGTATATACCACAGAAAAGTAGGATGGTATAAATAAAGGTATGTTGTTTCAGTTCTCCAGAGCTATTTAAATTGCCCAAGAGACTAGATGAAGAGAGGGACAGTAGAAATTATATGTAGTATTTGTGAAATAATAGATTTATTTCTATCATATAGTGTTTTAGTTACTTATTACTATATAACAAACCATTCTACAACTTAGATGCTTAAAAGAGCAATCATGTTGACATCTCTTATAGTTTGGGGTTCCACTGGGTTCAGCTAGACAAATCTTGCAGTGGGCCTACTTGGGGTTCTTTATGAAGTTGTAGTAAACGGTGGCTTAGGCTGGAGTCATCAGAAGGCCCAACTGGGATGATGGGTTGGCTGGGCTTCTCCACTTCTCCAGAGGATCTCAGGGCCTCTCCACTGGGGCCTTCTAGTGTGGTCGGCCACATGGTCTCTTTAGCAGGGTACCCAGACTTCGTCTTCTACTTTTTTTTTTTTATTAACATATATTATTTGTTTCAGGGTAGGTTTTGTGATTCATTAGTCTTACACAATCCACAGCTCTCACCATGGCACATGCCCTCCTCAGTGTCCATCATCCAGCCACCCCATCGCTCCCATCCCCCTCCACTCCAGCAACCCTCAGTTTGTTTCCTGAGATTAAGAGTCTCTTAATCTGGTTTCATCTTGTTTCATTTTCCCCTCCCTTCCCCTATGATCCTCTGTCTTGTTTCTCAAATTCCTTATAGCAGTGAGATCATATGATAATTGTCTTTCTCTGACTGACTTATTTCGCTTAGCATAATACCCTCTAGTTCTAACCATGTTGTTGCAAATGGCAAGATTTCAGTTTTTTGATTAGCCAGACTTCTTTAATGGCGGTTCCCAAAGGTGACCATTCCAAGACATGACACAGAAGCTGCCAGCCTTCTTCAAATCTAGATCAGGAGATTGTATAGTGCCACTTCTGCCTCATTCTATTGGTTAATGCAAGTCATAGGCCAGACCAGATACACTGTGAGGCGACTGCTTAAGGGCATAGAGTCCAGTAATCATGGTTCTTTGAGGGCATCTTTGGTGTCTACCTAGGACAAAAGTTGAAAGGAACAAAAACATTGTTTCCTTTTTCTGGTGTGGAATCTATAGATATGCCTTTTAGAAAATAATTTTTTTTTTAATATTTTATTTATTTATTTGACAGAGACACAGCAAGAGAGGGGACACAAGCAGGGGGAGTGGGAGAGGGAGAAGCAGGCTTCCCGCTGAGCAGGGAGCCCAATGCGGGGCTCGATCCCAGAGTCCTGGGATCGTGACCTGAGCCGAAGGCAGACACTTAATGACTGAGCCACCCAGGTGCCCCTAGAAAATAATTTTTGAGTGGTGTTTTCATTATGTTTCTAGTTTACCATTCATGTCTGACAGAATGCTATGTTTCATGCTTTAAAGACTTGGCATACGGCACTCCTCAACCAATTCAGTTCTAGACTTAGGATTTCAGTTACATTTTTCCATCAGAAGAATTTTCAAAAAAATAGAGGGGCTTAATCAAAATTAAATGAAAATGAAAGGAATGATCTAAAGGAATGATCATATATTAGGCTAACTGAAGAGCACTAATAAGAAATATAGGCACCTAGATAAAACTGACTAGGAAGAAAATTATGAATTACCTCATGGAGGTCATTTAACATCTAGCCTGATGTAGAAAAAACAAAACAAACTTTCTGAGAAGTTAACCACCCTGCCACAGGCCTCTTGGCCCTGCTACATTATATGACTGTCCCTGCCTCCACCATCACCAGAGTGAAATATAAATGAGTTCCCTGGCAACATGTGTGGGATGGGAAGCGTGGGATTCACAGGAGGCTTTGTTTTTTTTGTTTTTGTTTTTTTAAGATTTTATTTATTTATTCATGAGAGACAGAGAGAGAGACAGAGGCAGAGGGAGAAGCAGGGAGCCCGATGCGGGACTCGATCCCAGAACCCTGGGATCATGACCTGAGCCGGAGGCAGACGCCCAACCGACTGAGCCACCCAGGCGTCCCCACAGGAGGCTTTGTGACCCTAGGAAAATGTTTTCCGAGATGAGTTACTCCCACAGATTCTTCGTTCAGTTTATTTTATGTTTTCTAGCATATTATATTAATCTTCCGTATTAATACAACCTACCTCTCAGAGGTTGCTGATGTCAGAGTGTACTGGTGTAGCAAATAACAGAGACTTAGAAGAAGAAAAAAACAAGATATGGTGCCTAGAAGAGCAGAGAGACTAAAGACAATAAATAAAATAATATCTCTCATTTACCTTGGGCCTATCAAGTTAACAAATTATGCGCAGCAAATCAAGAGATTAATTTTATCTCATATTTCACTGACATTTTATTAAAGAATGCGTTGTACATAGACATAATGAAGTTAGAGAAGTCCACCTTGACAAATGACATTTTGCACTACTTTTAAATGACTATAGTTATATGTAATTATTTCTGTTTCTACATGTGACAATATGACATAGGAGTCAGGAATTAACTTTTTACCAAGTCAGTTTCAACTGTTCTCAGATATTTAAAATGTGGTTCAGAGAATACACAAATGACCTTTATCAGGATAAGTGATTAGAGAAAAGGGTGATGGTGACTTCATGTTTGGAACTGGGCATTTAAACTATATATAAGCCTATATAAGAAAAGGTAGGAAAAAGCAGTTATGAGAATCCAATGGAAGGACATATTTTAGAAGATTTTAACGTGCTGCTTTAAATTCCTTGCTGTCTTTGGGAGCTGGACAAGGTTATGAATTTCAGACTCATACTAGCATGTGTATTATAGGTGCAATTTTAGGGTCTATTGAATTTCTGCTCTATCTAGGAGCCTGTAGGATAAGGATAAGAGCATTGTAGCCAGCTACTCAGTAACCACAGATACTTCAGTCTTTATTTCGGTTAGCTGGTAATTCTGCAAAATGAATCTTATTCTGGAGTTTGTTTAATCGTTTGAAGGAAAGGACTATACCTTACACATTTTATAAGCAAAAACAACTTTTAGGCTTGTTTTCAAGAACAGAAACAAATAGAGTTGGCAACAGGACTTTTAAAATGGAAAGCTTAAATAAGCATTCTTTTAAAAAGAGTATTTAAGCAGATAGCCACAGCTGGATGTTCTTATCATTAGGCTTACTATGTCAAAGACTTCTATAGTCTAGGGCCACATCAGGTCCAATTAACTACCATAACCTGTGCGTGTTTGTGTAAACAAAACACTGTTATTAACAGTAGTATTGAAATAATCTGGAAGGGGATTGGTAGCCCTTCATATTTATTTGCAGCTTCTGCTATGGTCTTGTTTAATAGTGTGTGAGATGCATTAGCAGTGAATAGAGTTCTTTAAATTTGTGGGGAAATTTGAAAGATTGCCAGCAATAACTCTTTTCCAGACTCTTTCCAGATGCAAAGTAACTAACCCCTTCCTTTCAAGGGTAGTGTGAAGGATAGCAGCTAGGGGAAAAAAGTATAGTTTGATATGGGAGGCTAGGCACGGCCAACTTCTGGTTTTTGTAGTAGAGAAACTTGCAAGCTTGTTGATCCCACCAGGTGTTTGGTACACCAGTCAGGTGTTGGGTTCTGCTGCTGCTGCTGCCTTTGACATGCATGAACTCACCAGGCTGCCACGTTAGAGTCAGGGGTAAATGCTGAAAAACCAAAGGTAAAGTATAGCTGAAATAGAGACTGAGTTACCCTGTAGTAGAGCATACAGCAAGTACGCTGAATGCTTTTCGTAGTAAACAGAGTTCTTTCAATTTGTGGCATAATCTGCAAGACTGCCAGTGATATTTATTTAAAGAATTACTTTGTAAACAAATCTGAGGGATCTACACTAGTTAAACTAGAAGACTAAAATGAATCCTTTGAATTTTCATAGCATTTCATTTAAAATCATCGGAACTCTGAAATTAAAATATTAGATGTTTGCAGCTTTCAGGGATTGTAATTATTGAAAACAAAAGTTGCAAACAGGAAGATATTGAAATATACCTCTACCAAGCAAGGAGGGAACTGAATGTACTCCATGATAAGGGGAACTATCAAAATAAATGTAAAGAAAGTTTATATGATGAGCTTTGTCTTGTAAAAATATTTGTTGAATGATGTTACTCTGAGTGAGGTTAAAAAAAGAATACATCTATGGAAAGATTTGGGCTGAAAACTGTGCATTTCAATATAAAGAAATTTAAATTGAGAATATATTTTATTTATTAGAGCTTGCTCTCAACTTATTAGTTACCTCAGCACTTAGAAAATTTTCAATTAAAAATACCATGGTCTACAGAGAAGCATTAATGGTGTCAATAATTTCAAATTTATTCAAATGTGAGGAAAATTTCAGGAAATATATTTTTTAAAGATTTTATTTATTTATTTTGACAGAGACACAGTGAGAGAGGGAACACAAGCAGGGGGAGTGGGAGAGGGAGAAGCAGGCTCCCCACTGAGCAGGGAGCCCAATGCAGGGCTCGATCCAGGACCCTGGGATCATGACCTGAGCCAAAGGCAGACGCTTAATGACTGAGCCACCCAGGCATACCAACAATGAGGAAAACTACGTTTTAAAAAAATGCATTATTTGGAAAAATATCAGTATGTGGTGCTAGAGAAAATATACTAAGAAATTTATTAACGTATATGAATATGTACTAAGAGTGAGTATGCTGCTTATGTCATTTTTAGCATTCATGTAATTGATAAAAAAAATCTTATAAAATTTTGTATATAAATGTATATTTATGTTAATATATGTAATTGTTATATTTTTGGAAAATAACACTTGAATAGAACTATTCGATATCTCCACCAATATAACATAATCAAGTTTCCAGTCAATAAATAAATATATGTAAGAATTACACAATTTTAATTAACTTTATTGTCTCTTTCTCTTTTTTGTTCTCAAAAAATGTCCTGGTTAGGTCAATAAATAGGCCCAGTAAGTGTACACACACAAACACATACACACACATATTAGATATATACATGCACATGTGTCTGATATATATATATACACATTTATATACATAAATAAATATATATATATTTCCCAACAATGGAGATTTCAGCTTTTGGTGAGAGAGATTTAAAGGTAGCAATATAGTCTAGAAGAGGTGGAAAAAACAAAAAACATCATTGCTTCATATCAAAAATGGGAGAGATAAATGGGTATTCCAAAAAGAAAGGAAGGTTAAAGTAATCCCAAGTTTCCTTTGCCCTGCAACAGTCCCCCAGACTTTAAGAAACTGTGTTCATCCTGCCACAATGGTGTATAACCTATCGCTAAGCTCAACATAATGCCAGGTACGTTGGAAGCCTCCAAGTAAGTAATTGTGGAATGAAAGAACAGACAGGCTTTACATGCTGTGAACCTTGCTAAGAGTGGGGAATGCAAGGCTGTGTAGGGCATAGTCCATGCTCATCAGAAATTTTTCTATTGGGGAAAGCAAAAGCCATAAAAATGAAATGTGAAATAAACTTTTAAGCCAAAAAAAATTCTAAGCGAGTCTAAAGATTAATTACAGCTCAGTTATCCCTGATGCTATTTCAAACAGCATTCTGAGATGGTTAGTTATCATAAAAAAAATAGGCCCACTCAACCAATTTTTTGTAACTTCTCTATTGGGCAGAAATTATTTTAGTTATTATATCAGCAAATAGTTTAATGGAAATGATAGTATGATGTACATACTTATTTAAATTTTTTCTCTAAACATATAATATCACAGCCATGAAATTGAAGGACTCGATGACTATAAAGCTGCATGGCAAACAAGCTAAGTGGTAATTAAAATTGCTTAAGCAAATGCAAACCAATTTGTATTTTTTAAAAAATCAAATTTCAACTCTCTAATTCTGGAGATTTTATATCTTCTGCCTTTTCTGCTTGTGCTTCGGAAAAGAACCTCAGAATTCACATAAAATGAATTAAATACTAAGATCAACAAACTCCAAATGCCATGGATAGGCTAGGAATAAACAGAATGGAAGGGTAAGCACAAGCACGATATATTTGGTTTTATGATCTTCTAGTTAAGTGTGAGAGCTGTACTTTGAAATTCCAGAAAAAACAGATGGGACGCTGGTTTGATATTTGGGAAATAAACATTCAAATTAATGGTGAATGGGAGATGGAGAGCTCATGGCTTTAGCATAAATAAAAAAACAATAAAGATAGCACGTTTTCTACTCTCTCAGTTGACGAAAGTACATTTACCTTCCCAGTAGAAATCTGGAATCTAAAGAACCCAGGTCCAAGTGAGTGCAAACAACTGGCCTGTCTAGTTCAATAGTAACTGCCTATAGTCAGGCCTTCTAGGGCAGTTCATCTGATTCTACAGTCTGACCTCGACTATGGACTTTTTCCCCTATAGTGGCCCCTGCGGTTCATCCAACTGTCCAGGAGGGAAGCAGCCTGAGTCCGAATCATGACTGCTTTCAACCTCCATCTGGTGGAGGCCATGTCCTTTTCATGAGGCGGATGGGAATGTCGCCCTATACCCCTGCTATTTTTTTGTTTTTACAATATTCTTCCCAGTCCTTGCCTTGCTTCTCTCAGTCCCAGACTGAGAAAGTAAAAGCATCAAGGGAATTTAATGGATTGAAAGGGAACCCGGACCACTGAAGAATAGGACGGGTCTGGAGTGGTCTTTTGGAACAAGGGGTTTAAGGGAGAGGCAAGGGGCAACTCTCCCAGCTCAACTGCCCTTCCTAGGAGCGGATACGGCCCCCAAAGCCAGCGAGTCCCTCCCGGCCTGGAAGACAAAGAAAGGCTCAAGGCCCAGTGGTGACGGGGTGGGTGGGGGCAGCGACTCGCGTGAGCTCGGGGACGTGAGAACGCAGCCCCCGCCCCTTTCTCCGCCCCTCCGAAAGGCGGGGCCCCAAGGCCACCCCCAAAAGGTTCCCCAGCGACTCGGGCAGCGGGGTCCAGGCGCCCGCACACGCCCAGGCACGGGCGGCGACGGGCCGGCGCTCTGGGGGGAAGGGAGGGGCAAGGGGAGGAGCCGGCGGGCGAAGAAAGGCCGAGCGGTCGGGTGGGGGCGGGGCCTGGGCCTGAGGGCGGGGCGGCGGAGTGGGGCGGGGCGGAGCCGGCCGAGTCCCGGGCTGCCTGAGACAGTCACTGCCCTGACGGCGGCGGCGGCGGCGGCGGCGGCGGTTGGCCGGTGGGGGTTGGGAGGAGCACGACCGAGGCTGCTGGGGCAGCTGGAATTGGCAGTTGCCGGGGGCCAACAGGAGGATCTGGAGCTGAGAGCGAACCCCAGGCCGGGTGGAGGAGGCGGCTGCAGTTGGAGTCCGGGGAGCGCTGGCGGCCGCGGATTCTCAGAGGAGCAAGTGTCTGGGGTTTAGAGTCTGCAGCGGCGGCGGCGGCCACGGCGGCGGCTGGGGCCGAGGTAACCGAGGGGCGGCAGCGGGGGTAGAAGCGAGGCCCCTCCTCAGGTCGGAAGCTCGGGGGCTGTGGCTAGGCTCGAACCTGGCTCACCCACCCACCCTTTCCAGTCGCCGGCCCCAGACCGACTTCTCCCCACGTTCCGCCGTGGGTCGGGCGGGGGCGGGAGCGGCGCGTGTGGTGGGGGCGCAGAGCTGGGCACCAACAGGGAGGCGACCCCTCATCTGGGATTGGCAAGGACGTCGGGCACCCCCTCCCCCCTCAAAAGACACACCCCAAAATCTCGGGCGGGGCGGGGTGTTGGGGCGTTCCCAGCCTTCTGGAAGGGAAGACCTCAGCGTAGAAGCTGCACCTCCGTCCGTGGCTTCTCAGAGGTGGCCCTCCTGTGGCTCCTGGAGGCTGCTCAAACCGAAGGTGGTTCCCGTCTCTGGGAATCCCGGAGTTCCTTTTGTCTGTCAGCTGAAACTGGAGGCCGGAACTCTAGGCGAACACCCACCAGCCCTGAAGCACTCTACTCCTTATCCCTTTTCTGTCTCGGAAGGAATTCTCCCCAGCAGGCTTTTCTCCGGCCACAGTAGTAGATTCCATTCCTCACCCCCATCCGAAACCTTTATCTTTAGCGCCGAGGAAGGAAGGAATTCACGTTGTACTTGTGTTTAGATTTATCATTCAAGATCATCCCCATCCTCCCCTCAATTTTTTTTTTTAACCCATTCTCATCCAGCCACAACGCAGGTAAGCATCCCCTAGATTTTGCAAACTATCAACAAAGAAGTGTGACTAGCCGAGTCAACAGAGTCCTTGACTGGCTGGACTGTGCAGTTTAATAGAGCTTCCTTTAACTGGCGCTGTTCTACCAAGCTACTCGGAAAGACCTTTTTGGCTGGAGTTAAGGATGTTACTGTGTGTGCATAAAGCCTTTTTTTTTTCTTTCTACATAAAGTTCTTTTTTTTTTTAAATCTAGAGTAACTTGATTAAAATGTAGTTGTTTGGGAAGCATAACCATAGAGGAAGTAAAATACAGAAAGGAAAATGTAATTATGATTCTGGGGATAATTGTCCAACTTTTTCAAAGTGCCAAAGATGAAGCGTATGGATTTTTTTTTAAGTATATGGAATTTTGAGATTATTTTAACTGGCAGTTGTATCCTTTGTAAGCTTTTAAGTAAACAGGCTCTTAACATACAATATTTTGCACGAAGATATTGTTGTTTTATTTTAGTTACTTGTGGAAATTGTTGATTTGCCAGATATCTTGAACCTAGAAATCTGTGAACAGGTTCATTAAGAATTTACTCTCTTGAAAAATGCATTTAACGAATGCTTTGGATTAAGAAGGTGTTCACAGTGGCCTGTCATTTATGCCACATAGAAGACCTTAATCTGAAACAGTTCCCTCCATGGCAGTTTCCCAGACGCCTGAAACTGGCAAGGTCTAGTACTTTGAGTGACTATCCGTCAACAAGAAATATAGAGCTACCTGTCTACTGTATACATGTAATCTCTTTGATGGCATTTACTATAATGGACATCTTTTCTGCATCTCTAATTTTCAGATACAGAATTAACACTTCGAATCTGGAGAAGCATTTTGTACAAATTGAAAGATTGGGCATTCTCTTTAGTTTTCCAGATGTATTGTCTCATCTGCACACTTGAAACATCCACAATCACATAAACTCCCAAGATATAACCATGGAGTTATGTGACCCATCAAGATTTAGGGAAAGTATTGCCACGCTTTGGAACCAGGCAATTTTCCACCAGTTCAACAATTAAACTAATATATTCTCTGCTGATAATCAAGAGTAAAGAGCCAAATAAAGTCATGCACATTCTATTGGCAAATGGCATCTGTGGCTGTTGAGTTTTACTGTAACTCGTTACTATATCATTCACAGTCAACTTAATTTGCAAGTTATGTCCTAATGGATGTAAAGACCTGTGTTGATGTATCCGGGATCTAGCAAATGTTGAAGATAAGGAACCTATTATGACTAATCCTTGGGAAGAGAAAGTCTGCAAAATGGCTCAAACGAGTTTACTGCAGGGGAAGCAGTTTTACTGTAGGGAGTGGGTTTTCCACAAGCTTCAGCATTGCCTCCAGGAGAAAACCAACTGCTGCAATAGTGCTGTCAACACACCGTCCCTTGTAATGAATTCTGGGAATAATGCTAGTGTTGTCTCTGGAAAAGGAGCTGCCTGGGGTGTGTTGTTGGTAGGAGGGCCTGGCAGTGGCAAGACAGCCCTATGTACTGAGCTGTTGTGGCCAAGTTCACCTATAAGCTTGCAGAGAGGTTTACATCGCCAGGCTTTGGCCTTTCATTTCTGCAAAGCCCAGGACTCTGATACTTTGTGTGTTGGAGGGTTTATTAGAGGTCTAGTTGCCCAGATCTGCCGCAGTGGACTACTCCAAGGATATGAGGATAAGCTAAGGGATCCAGCAGTCCAAAGCCTCTTACAGCCTGGAGAATGTGAAAGGAACCCAGCTGAAGCATTTAAAAGGTAACAATAACAATGCCATGATGTTCTGGTTTCTAGTGTTTTCTAGATTTTTTTTTTTTTTTTTTTAGTTTTTTTGTCTGTTTAAATTTTGTCGGGTACCTGTACTACTTCTGTACATTTGGGGATAATCTGTAGTTGTAAATACACATGTTTATTTTGAGTATTGAAGGAAACAGAATTTAAGCTTTGTGTTGTACAGGATATGGATTAAAAGAATGTCTTTTATTTTACTTGTTTAATAACAGAATGTGAAACACTGCAGAAACTTAATTTTTTTTAAACTTATGGCAATTGTTTATTTACTTTTCTAATGTTATCTATAACTAATAAAGGATATTTGTTCTTATGGTAGAGAAAACCACTTAGCTGCCTGGAAAATAGGCTACATTTTGAGGGAGGGTGAACTGTACATGACGCCGAATTTAAAGGAACTCTCAGCATAGAATCTCCTATCTTTTTTGCTTGTAGTATTATTATTTCTCTAAGTAAGACAAGTCCTTTTTGAAAGAGATCATTGGCCATTGAGAATCTGAAGAAAGTCTGCGTTTGGGGTTTAGTCCCCTTTCAAGTAAACAAAAAGTTAAGTGGTACTTTTAAAAATGTGATATTTATAAAATAATGAAAATCTGGCATAATTTTAGTACTTTTAGTGAGCAGTATGAAAAACAACTTCTTCCTAACTTCAGTTAAGCATTTTTCCATTGATAAATGGATTGGTCTAAGAAAAGAGCAAGTGAGCAAAGAAAACATGATTCTTTGAAAATAATTTTTTGCATATCACTCCTCTGCTCATTGTAAAAGAAAGCAGGGAAGTTCTTACTTTTGTGCTTGTTATTGCCTCACTGCTGCTTGAATTACTCATTTTGCATATACTTTTATCCCTACACTGTAAGTATTTCTTAGCAGGCAAAAGTTTGTCCCCCAAAGCTGCAGGTATACTGTGTGGTGATTAGCGTACGTGTGTGTGTGTAGCTGTCTGTCTGTCTGTCTGTTTCTCTGTGTGTCTCTAGGAGTCATTTAAGCAGGATTTGAATTGCTTTGAAAGGAGTGGTGTTTATTTTTATGATGTCCTCCTACCTAATGGTATGAAAACTATTAATTTTTAAGTGATACTGAAAATATTAATAGTATAGTAAACATTATGTGTCAGTCAGTGTTCTAAATGATTTACAAATACCGAATTATTTTCATAGTAATCCTGTGAAATAGATACTATTATTCCCATTTCATGGATGAGGAAACCGATGCACAGAAAGCCTAAGTAACTTGTCCAAGGTTAAAGGCTAGTAAGTGGCAGAGCTGGGATTTGAAGTATGTGTGTATGTATACAGGTTTGTAATCAAATTCTTTGAAGGACTTGAGGGGGAGAGTAGATTAGAAGTTTGTGGAGGACAGGGGTGTGTGTCACAGTTGTGATTTGAGTGTAGGTTCCAGATTACCCGTGTAAGTGATACAGTAGTAGGCCGGAATGATCTTTATGGATAGTGGTATGGAATTCAAACATGGGATGGGTATATTAAAGTCACCCAAAGGGATGTGTCTCTGCGAGGTGTGATATTATTGCAGAGTTTTTAATGTATAAGTGCAGTCCAATAAAACTCAGGGCAAATCTGTTATCTTTTGCTTTTAGCCACCAACATCAGGGTTAAAACTAGTAGATCATTTTTAAATAACAAGTAAATCTGTTAGGTGATACTGGTGCACAAATATGAAATACCAGGTTCAGTGGACAGTTTTAAATGTGAAATCACTGTCTATAGAATCAGTGTCTTTAATATGTAAATCTCTACTTTTTAAGAGACTTAAATCTCTGTACATAAACAACTCTTTTCCTATTGACTTCCTACTTTTTCTGAAGATCCTATCCCTAGTTGAAGAGCTGAATTTTCATTTTTTATAATTTCATTTCTTATAAGTTATTTGGATTTAACACCTTAGGAAATCAGTTTCAAAGAACTTAGCTAACTAAGTTGAACTTAGTCCAACTAAATTAGGTAATTATACAATTTATTTTCTTGGAATTTATATGTAAATTTCAAATGCCTTTAAATATTTAAAATAATGTCTGATAACTATATTTTTGCTATATTCTCATTTTGAGCAGATCTTTCTGTATGGTATCATAGATTTTTCTGAAAAAAGGTCCTTCTACTTAGATGGTCCTCCTAATTTTTTTTTCCCTGTGTGAATTTTAGTTATTAACTAATTGAAGGGAAATAAGAAGCAATTAGAGCTATATGTAAAAACCACACCAGTCCCGAATTTCTGACTGACAGAAGAAATTAATCACTTTGATAAAGGAAGCATAGTCTTTCTATTTGGAACATTTTGGTGCTTTTAATTTCCTCCTGGATCTTTCAAGAACCTGGGTCACATTCTTTCTTCATCATTAAAGTAATTAATCATTAAATTAGGTGACTCTGGTATTCTAACAACTGTTTCTGATAATTCATAGAGTACACTCTAAGACTGTGAAGCTCTAATGTAACCATAATGAAATGCAAATATGAGAATACAATTCATAGTTAAAGAGAAATATTTTTGCATAGTCTATGGCATTAGATAATCTAAGCCTTTACTTTTGGACAGAGAGTTAAGATTTTATTTTAGGTTTATTGGTGATTGATTTGTTAAATAAGTCCTTTAGAGAATTTTAATAGAAATCTATTTTCTTTAGGCAGGGAGAAATGTAATTCAACAGGTAAGCAATCATTGTTTTCAAGAAGTTACAATATTTCAAAGGAGACAGAGATCAGAGCTTATTATAACACGGTGGGAGATGAAATATAAGCAAAGTAAAATATTTTTTCACTTTTGAAAAAATTAAAAACCACTTTTTTTAAACATCTTTTTAACATCTAACACTTGATAATATTGATGGTTTCATATATTCATGTGTGAGACAATTTAATAGTATTGGAAAATTGATAAAAATCTTAGTTCTTCACAGTTCCACAAAGTTGGGGAAATTGCAGAGAAGCGATTCAGTATCGAATGCATTTTATACACTTTTCTTCAGTTTACTTCCTAATTTTTTCCCTAGTATTTATCTTCAGTGATACTAGATAAAATATGTAATACCACAAAAAAACTTCTTACGTGAAGTCATGGACCTACGTGGTAACTTGTTAATTACTGGTCTTTTTCTATATGATAATAAAAATAAGAGGAACATTATTTTAATCTAGTTAAATGTTGCTGCTTTCTTTCCTTTCTGACATGATGTACCACCTTGATTTTTAGATTTAGTTGTCACAAAATTTCTTCTGACATTCATTCATTCTTATAACAAATATTTGAGTCTTTTTTTTTTAAGATTTTATTTATTTATTCGACAGAGAGAGAGAGCACAAGTAGGCAGAGCGTCAGGCAGAGGGAGAGGGAGAAGCAGGCTCCCTGCTGAGCAGGGAGCCCATGTGGGGCTAGATCCTGGGACCCTGGGATCATGACCTCAACCGAAGGCAGATGCTTAACCGACTGAGCCACCCAGGAGCCCCTTGAAGAGTCTTTTGTGTTTTAAGCACAGTTTAGCTGGAGATATTTATTGAGAACCTTGTCTGTGTTAAGTAGAGTTCAGGTGTAGATAAATCAGTGAATAGAACAGACAAAATGCCCTGCCTTCACGGAGCTTAAATTCTTAAAATAATATTTATCCGATTTCTATAAAGAAATAATATTTGGGGTAAATAGTTGTTATAGTGTCCATACAATACATGAATGTTTTAACACTAGTTGGAAGGAATTACATGATCTACTAAAGGGTATGATGAATGAAGACCCATTAATTTCTATTTTTCCCTTTTTCATTTTTCTCTCTTAATTGGTTAAATTGCAAAGCTATTGTTACTGTGTTTAGAATTTTTTTTTCTCATTTCTGTTGATGGAACTAAGTTGATGACAATTACATTTTTACTTGAAAATTAGAAGCTGATTTCTTTCGTTTTGCCTTTTCCCCTTTAGGCTCTTATTGCAAAACTTTGTATATTTTGTGTATTTTCTAGAGTTAGTGTTAGTGTTTCCTGGTAGTCATAAAACTGTAAAACAAATTCCAGTTATTTTTGACAGAAGTGTCAAGGTATCTAAGTTAGGGATGTGAGAAAGAGTTTCAGATCTTGTGACTGGTTTAGAAGCACAACTGAACGTGGTTATTTCGTTCAACAAGAATCTCCTTTTTGAACCTTACTGTCATGGTCCTTGAACCCAAGGATGTTCTTGGAGATTTAGATGGATGTGGTGCTGGGAAATACAAATTTTTGTTCCTGGTAAATACCATTCTCTAATTTTTATTTCTAGTTAACAGTCTGCAGGACCAGGTATGAGTTTTCTATGTGTGATAACAATTTTCCTTAGTAAAAAGATTTTCTTCTCTGTAATGTGTAAATGGAATAAAATCATGATGAAGAATTAGGATGACTGACTAAACTTTGAGAGTTTGGCAAGAAAATGTGTTAGTAGTGAAATGCTTGTTGGAAAAGAATTGGAAACTGGAAGACCAAACTGACATTTGTTTTTTATGTCAGATAGGAATCCTCAAATGGTTGAATCTTTTCTCTAATCTTTTTATTTCCTTCTTGAACATTTATAATTTTTCACTTGTATCTCTCTAGATTTTTAGCTTCTTTTGTAGTTATTTATGCATATCTCTCTGTTATCTCCTCCATTAGGCATATGCTTCTTCATGGCATTATTCATGACTGATTAATTTTTTATATTTACTGTAGTGCTTTGAACAGCATTTTGCGTATAGTAAGTGCTAAGTGATTATTATGCTACTTACCTATCTAGAATATGTTTGAGCCTAATTGAAGGACAGCTGAAGTTCTTGGATAAGAAAAGGAATTGAAATGTTATATTATTTAGGTCAGTTTTCAATGTAGACCAGACTGGTATAGTGATTATTAATTTATTAACCTTCTGTGTCTGCTCTTTAGCATGTATGAATATGGCATTAGTCCAGATAGTTTAAGTGGCCAGATGTCTATCTTCTGTCTTAACTGGCTCCAAGTATTTTTGGCATACTCAACAAAGGGACTAAGAACAGAATGAGACTGAGTGTATGCTTCCCTCTTACCCTCAGTTTTGGGGTATTTTCAAGGCAAAATATTCCCTTTCCATTATCTGTCTTGTATAACTAATACTGCTTAAAATAACTGTCATTATCTATTCTTAGATATTATCAGATTAAGAGATCTTCTAAAGTGTCTTTATTGTTCACATTTTAAATAAAATAAATGGATTAATATTTTCATAATCAAAATTCTATTTCTTTTAGTCTAAGATAGTCGTTTTTCACTGAATTGTCCGTTGTTTCCAATTTTTAACCATGTTATTTTTACGTTAAGATGGACTTCCATTCATTCAAACCCTCCCACTTTCCCTTCCTAAAACCTTTTCTTTGTACCCTTGATGGGTTCTTTCTCTTCATATTCATATCAAAGAGCTGCTACCTTTGGTTCCTGTTCCTGGTACTCCTTATCATTTGCTGAACCATTCCTCTACCTTAATCACTTCTGCTATAATGACATAGCATATTGCTCCATATCTATACTGTTTAATTTCAGTCACATTTTTAGTTCTGGTTGGCCATTCTTTCATTTACTTCTTAATAACTCAGTTTTTTGTTTTTTTTTTAGACCAGAGAGAGTAAAGTTATGCCCTACAAGTAGAATATTTTTTACCCAATTCAGGAAATTTCACACACACATCCAGATTTTGTTTTTCTTGAAAAAAAAAATGGAAATTTTGACAATATTAGGTTCTCATTCTTTTGAATCAGTAATCTGGTAGAGCTGAGTTAGCTGCTGTCTTCAGATGGTGCCTACACACCCTAATTTGATCCAGTTTCCCCACTCTGATATTCTATTCCAAGACCACTTCATTTGTTTATATATCCAGCCTGGCTCCTCCTGGCATTTTCAAACACAAACATGTTTCCTATTCCTCTGAAAAAAATGTATTTTTTTAAATTTCTCACTAAATCTTCATATCATCTCGAATTTGTATATGCAAATACTACTTTTATCTATGACTTCATTTTTTAACTTAGTGATGTTTGACTTCTATACTTCTATATAATATATATTCACAGAAAGATATTTATGTAGTGTAGTTTCTGAACTCATTGCTTATTCTATCTTAGCTTTCAATGATATATTCTAGAACTTTTTTCATTATTTGTAATTTCTTCCTTTCAAAATCCCCTGACTACATTCTTTGGTCACCCTTGCTCTAGGTTCTCTCTGTTTGTCCAACAAATCTTACTTAGTTCTTCTCTCGTTATACATACTCCTTCAATAATTTTATTTACTTACATGGTTACCAGTGCTCATATCTAATATGATAGCAATGAAAACTGCATCAACAGCCTTTATCCTCACTCTGATCAACATGTATCTTTTCACTGGAGTGTTCTTCACTAGACTTTCCATCTTTCAAATCAGCATCTCTTTCAGCATTTCTATTCATTGGCTCATTCATTTATTTCTGAAACAAATATGCTGCACCTGCTGGCTGCCAGAAATACGCTCAGTGTCAGGGCTAGAGCTGTGAGCCAAACAGGACACTGGGTTAAGTGTGGGGTGGGGGGATATACATTGAACAAATAATCACAAAAATAAATGTATAAATGCAACTTTAACTAAAGTGCCAAGATGGAGGGAAGGATACAGGATGAAAGCATATAATATGAAACTTGACCATTATCTGGAATTCTTGGAAAACGGACTCTTAGTATCTAAGTTGTTCCTTAATTCTTATTTCCTAGACTCTTTCTACTTAAAAATGTGATCTTAAGATCAACATTATTGGCATCTCTTGGAAGTTATTAGAAAGGCAGAATATCAGGTCTTTTGAATCTGAATCTGCCTTTTAACCCATTTCCTAAGTGCATCCTGTGCACATTGAAATTTAAGAAGCACTGCCCTCAGCTTGTTTCTAGAGTTTTCTTTATTTTCTCTTAGTTTATTCTAGGGTATTTGATCATTTTCTTAGAATGTTTCTTGAATCTTTTATCCTAATCTAGAATATTTATTCATCTACTCCTAGTTGATCTACGTAATTTTAGCCTTTACATTCTAATTCATTTTGTTCATAGTTGACCAATTAACCATAGTAAAACAGTGCTTTCTTTACGTCATTCCTCTGAGATTGTGATAACCTATACAGCAAATTCAAATTTCTCTGCTTACCTTTATTAAAAGGTCTTGATAATTTCATTCTGTTCCATCTAAAATATGTATCATGTTTCCAAAACTTCATCAGAGCACACAAGCTCATTTGTTGTTTCAAGAAACATTTTAAGCATGGGGTAAGAGATGTGAAAAGTAGGAATATTCTTACTTTTCTCAGTGTTTAGTAAGAACTTTGTGTGTGTGTGTGTGTGTGTGTGTGTGTGTGTATATAAAATAAGGATATGGATCTTTTGTTAGTTATGTATGTTGCAGATATTTTTCTTTTTGTTTTTTGGGTTTGTTTTTTTTGCTTCACTTTGTTTTTAGCATTTTTGATGTTTTAAAAAAATTTTATGAAATAAAATGCTTTCCATATGGTAAAGTGGTTTGATTTTATGAAGTAAAATAAGTAAATACTTTTCTGTCTTTAAAAATACCTTTTAAGGGACACCTGACTGGGTTGGTGAGTAGAGCATGTGACTCTTGATCTCAGGGTTGTGAGTTCAGGTCCCATGTTGGACATAGAGCTTACATTAAAAAAAAATGCATCTTTGAAGTATATTCTGATTGGTTGCCTATTTACCCTACAGTCATTCTAGTTATGTCTTTTACCATACTATATATAATTGTCTTAAATTTTAAGTCAATTTCACTCTTTCATGTTATTCTAATCTCAGAAATATATTTTTTATCTAATTTTATTTATTTATTTGAGAGAAAGAGAAAGAGAGTGAGAGCATGAGCGGGGAAGAGAGAGAGAGGCAGGCCCCTGCAAGCAGGGATGTGGGGCTCGATCCCAAGACCGCAGGATCATGACCTGACCCAAAGGCAGATGCTTAACTGACTGAGCCATCCAGATGTCCCTCTAATCTCAGATATATTCTAATGTTATTTTTTTCTACTATATACATGCATAGTTAAATATAGTCTTTGGTAATAAAATAGAATTTTAAGTGCTCATGTAATTGCTTAATAAAAAAACAAGTATTAATTAAGAGAACTAATTATACCTTACTTGTTGTTATCTAGAAGAAAGATTTGGAGCTTTCCAGAAGTTGCTGACCTTTTACAATTATGACTTATGATTTGAATACATAGAAACTGTGATAGATTGGAGTGCCTGGGTGGCTCAGTCGGTTAAGCATCTGCCTTCAGCTTAGGTCATGATCCCAGGGTCCTGGGATCCAGCCCCAATTCGGGCTCCCTGCTCAGTGAGGAGTCTGCTTCTTCCTTTCCCTCTGCTTCCCTCTCCCTCTGCTTGTGCTCTCTATCAAATAATAAATAAAAATCTTTAAAAAAAAAAAAAAGAAATTGTGATAGATTGAATTACCTGTTTTTGGTCTTCATCTTTCTGTGTATTCTTGGTCTTTGCCATATGGTATTACAGGTCCTTCTACTAGAGTAGAAATACACTTCTCTGCCTTTTTCCACATGGCTCAACCATGTTATTTGGTTTGGCCAGTGGGATGTCAGTAGACAGGATCTAAATAGAGGCTTAAAATGTGCATGAATAGTTGGGCTTATCCTCTTTGCTTCTACTATCACATGAGAAGGTCTTGTGGCTAGCTTTTCAGTTCAAAGAGGATGAGAAAGGTATGCAACCAGTAATATACCACTATTGTAAAAGTAGCTAACAATAAAAAAGCTAAGGAAATAATATTTCATATAGGAAATCCATAATTTTCATCAAAAATTTAGAAATCGATTCCTCAATTTCATTCATCCCCCACACTCAATCTGTTAACTACTTTTGTTTTATTTCAATGATAAAACAAATACCTTCACTTCTCTGCAGCCCCATTTCTGCTACTCCTATTCTTTCTTGTGTAGATTCCTGCACTGGCCTCCCAACATGGTCTTCCCGTTGCTATAGTTGTCCCTCTTATCTTCACAAAGCAGTTAGAATATCAGATCATATTACTTACCTGCTTAACATCTGCCAATGGCTTCTCACTACCTCTAGAATGAAATCTAAGCTTTACATGGTCCTGTCTTTGCCTAGCCTTTGACCTCAGCTTGTACCACTTTCATCCTTGTTCATTGCTCTTTATCCACATCATTACCCTTATTATGTTTTGCAATAGGTCAAGTTCCAGCCAGCAGGTTTTTGTATGACTGCTTGCTCTGGTATCACTTAGATGCCAGCTTTAGTATTATCTCCTCAGAGAGCCTTTCCTTTCCATTGAGTCTAAGAAGTCTCCCCACCCAGTCAGTGTCTTACATCAGATTATCCCACTTCGTTTTCTTTATTTCTTAATTTTCAGTGTCTATCATGATCTGAAATTATTTTGTGCATTTGTTTACTTCGACTTTATGCCTACCTAGTGGAATGAGCAGACAGCTTGACTGTCTTGTTCCCTTTCTATCTCCAGGGCATAGATTATAGTAGAGACCTTAACTATTTCTTGAATTGAGGAATAACTATATTTTAATTTAAAACATTATAAATTTGCTCATATTGATAATTTGTGTTGCTCTAACCATATTCAGTTTTGAAATAGTACACGTTTTTCTGTGGAGCAATTTATATAGAGAAATTTTATAGTTTAGATAACAAGGATCTATTTGAACCAGTATTTTTTATTTTATTTGTAGTCTCTTATGCATGTTGAAATTAGTTTTTATAAAATGGAAGACTCTTTAATAGCATCAGATTGATGTTATATGATGTGAATCATGAGGCCACCTTTTGCTTCTCTTCCATAAATCCGTAGTTTCATCTTTGTTTCATAGTTTCATTCTTATAAATCTTTCTGAGATTATCATTTAAAATTCATATTCATTAGAAAGGAAAAAAAAACTTTTGTAGCTTAAATCTCAATTATTATGCTTATTAATTGCTAATTTAGAGAGAGAAGCAGCTTGCAAACCATGGACTTCACAGGAATTGAAACATAAAAATTAATGGCACCAACTACAAGAAATGGTTGCAGAAAAAGAATTTGTGGAAAAAATGATGTATTGTTCCTACCCCTGAAGTTTTTCAGTTATACAAGAAATAAAATAGGAAAACAAATATGCATCTACCTACCTATTTTGCCATATTTGCTTTAAGTCTGAGTTTTCTGTTTTGTTTTAAAGGAAAAAATAATCCACATTCGAAGCCTTCCCAGGTATCCCTTACTAATTTTGATCTCATACCCCATAAGATGACTCCTCTTATGGATTTACTTTTTATATCTATGTAGTTTGACTAACTTATATGTAGTTTGACTAACTTATATGCAGTTTGACTACATAGGGAGATATGTATGTATATTCACATACTAGTTATATGCTCAAGTTTTATACATTTTTGATTCTGTATCAGCAGTTCTCAAAATTTTTTTATTTTAGGTTTTCTTTGCACTCTTAAAAATTGTTAAGGATGTCAAAGAACCTTTATGTGGGTTATGTATCAGTATTTGCTGTATTTGAAATTTAAACTGATAAACTTTAAAAATATGTACTAATAAATATTTAATAATAAATTCATTACATATTAACATAAGTAACTTTTAAATGAAAGAATATATATTGTCAAGGACCAAAAAAAAAAAAACCAAACCCAAAACCACATACTTAAAAGAAGAGCATTGTTACACATTTTTTACAACTCTTTCTAACATTAGGCTTAATAAAAGACAGTTGGATTATCATATCTGCTTTTGAATGCAGCCTCTGGAAAACTCTACTGTATCCTTGAGAGAGAACTAGAGTGAAAAGGCAAATCATATCTTAGTTTTATTCTTACCCTGAAAGGTTCTAGAGTATAGGAAACCCTTAGGGAACCTCTGACCACACTTTCAAAACCACTCTTCTATATAAGTGGCATTGTGTTCCTGGCAGTATTCTGCAATATTTTCTGTGTAACTTTTTTTTTTTTATGTTATCTATGTTGTTATATGTGGTTCTGAATGATTCATTTTAACTACTGTACAATATATAATTCCAGTCTTTATGTTATGATTCATTTGTTGTTGTCATGTTGATACTCATTTAAGATGTACTCAGCTTTTTATGGGGCGCCTGCTGGCTCAATCGGTTAAGTGCCCCACTCTTGATTTCCGCTGGGGTCATGCTCTCTGGGTCATAGGATCGAGCCCTGTGTTGGGCTCTGTGCTGAGCGTGGAACCTGCTTAAGATTCTCTCTCTCCCTTTCCCTCTCTCCCCACCTGACTTGACTGCATGGGTGCACTCTCACTCCCCATCCCTGCCCCCAAAAAGTTGTATTGAGCTTTTAAACTTCTACAAAACCATGCTGCTAACATTCTCTCTTGGGCATACATACTAAAAATGAAGTAGTGAAGGGTGACTCCAAATTGCATAGTTAGAAGTGAAATTTGGGATCATAGGGTATATTCATCTTCAACTCTGTGAGATAGCACCAAACTAACCTTTAAAATTGTAGCAGTTTATTCTCTTACAGTGTTGTGTATTTGAGTTTCCGTTACTCTTTTAGGTCACTGACACTTACTGTATTGTCATAGTTCTTTATGTTTCAGAAAGTGAACATGAAATGGTATCTTACTGTTTTAAATATCTTTGATCCTATGGCTTGTCATTTTGTTTGTAAAATTTTTGTTTTGAAATGTAAAAAATGAGTATTTTTTTATTATTTCCTTTATGTTTTACTTTTTTTGGGTCTGAATATTTAAAAACTTGTTCTCTATTTGATTGTTTTACTGGCATTTGTTGAGTGGCATGTCTTTCACTATTAATCTATAATACCACCAGTGTGAGATACAAACATGTATGTATGTATTTTTGAGTTCTCACTTTTACTCTGGTCTATTCATTCATTCTTTCATTCATTCATTTAACAATTATATATTGGATACTTGGATCATCAGATGCCATTCTTAATACTGGGTTATATTAGTAAAAGTGGAAATGTCATTGTGTTTATTGAGCTTACATTTTTTGGGTTGGAGTGGGTGGTTGGTAGAAAAGTAAAAATAAGATACTAATAGCATATCAATTGACAGTAAATGCTGTGTGGAAAATCAAACTAGAGTAAGGAGGATAGTAGTGATGTACTGGGAGATTGTGGGAGAAGGATTGCTATTTTACATTGGGGAGATTAGGGCATTGTGAAGAAAATTTCTGACGAGAACATTCCAGACTGAGGAAATATCAAGTGCAAAGGCCTGAAGTGGAACTTGGTTTAATATAATCCAAAAAAAATAAGGGAACCTGTGTGGCTAGAACAGAATAAGCAACAGGGTATGTGTAGGAGACAAGTAGAGAACAGGATCCATGCAATGTCTGGCCTTCAAGGCTGTTGTAAGGACATTTATTTTTAGTTTCAGTAATTTGGAAGACATCAGGTCTTCTTAACAGAGTAGTAACATCCTCTGGCTTAAGATTTTAAAGGATCACATTGGCTACTTTGTTGAGAACTGGGTTGGTGAAGGTGGAAACAGGAAATCAGTACCTGGCTAGTGTAGAAATGGAGGAAAGAGGCAGTGGTGCTTGGACTTGGGTAAAGTGGTGGAGGTAGTGAGACTTGTTCTGTTTTGATTATTTTTAAGATTGATCTGAAAGCACACTGGATGTGGAGGATGAGGAAAACAAAGAGGAGTAAAGGACTATTCTAAAATTTTTGGCCTAAAACTGGAAGGATGGGATTGACCTTTACTGAAACGGAGAAGACTAAGGGAAGCACAAGTTGAGGATTAGAGGTCTGAAGTTTAGGTTTTAATATGTTCAACAGCAGATACCTAAGCAGAAAAGTTGAGTAAGTAGTTAGATTCACAAGTCTAGATTCAGAAAAGAGGTGCTGGCTGTATATATAAATTTCAGTGGAATATAAATGGTACTTAAGGGCATTAATAAACTTATGTAAAAAGTGAATGTAAATAGAGAAAGAGAAGATCCAAGATCTGAATATTGATATATTTCAAAATTGAAAGGTTGAGAAGATGTGAAGAAGAGTAGCTAGTGTGGTAGGAGGTGAGAGCCAAGTCCTAGAGGAGGCGTATGGAGGTGGAAGAGCTTCATTTCAGCCTTACAACAACACTACACAAATAATGCAATAAATTAATTTGAGAATATGATAACCACTACAAAGAAAACAGTTGAGATGGAGTGTTTAGAATAACAGCAATAAGTGATGATGAAGTCTTCTTAAGACATGGTGATCAGGGACCGTGTCTTTCAGGAGCAAAATTTGTGCTGAAACATAAAGGACAAGAAATTCTATATGGGGGAACTTTCTAGGCAGAGGGAGTACCAAGTGCATTGGCCTTTAAAAAAAAAAAAAAAGACATGTTTACTGTTAGAACTGAAAGGAGAGCATTGTGACTGGAGCAAAAGGAAGGACTCAGGAATGAAACCTAAGATTTTGGCTGAAGAACTTTGGCTTAACTTGGTTAAGTTTCTGCCTTCAGTTCAGGTCACAATCCCAGGGACCTGGGATTGAGTCCCACATTGGGCTCCCTGCTCAGCGAGGAGTCTGCTCTCCCTACTTGTCTGCTCATTCGCACATGCTCTCTCTCTCAAATAAATAAAATCTTAAAGAAAAAAAGAAACTAGGGGATGCTGAGATACATCAAGTGACATTGGAAAGGCAGGTGGGGAAGAACTTATTTGGGTGAGATCATATGATAATTGTCTTTCTCTGATTGACTTATTTCGCTTAGCATAATATCCTCTAGTTCTATCCACGTCATTGCAACTGGCAAGATTTCATTTTTTGATGGCTGAATAGTATTCCATAGTGTGTATATGTGTGTGTGTGTGTGTGTGTATCTTCTTTATGTATATACCATATCTTCTTTATCCATTCATCTGTTGATGGGCATCTGGGCTCTTTCCATGTTTTGGCTATTGTGGACATTGCTGCTATAAACATTGGGGTGCAGGTGCCCTTTCAGATTACTTCTTTAAACATACTAAATTTGAGGTGCCTATGGGGCATCCACACAGGAGATTGGTAGCAGATAGTTTGGGGGATTTTTACTTTTGAGTTTAGGGTGAGGTCAAGGCTAGAAAAAATAACTCAACATTTTTAAAGCCATAGATTGGCTTCTGGTTATAATATGAGTAAGTAAGGCATGGAAAATAGTACAAAAGCAAGAAAGTAAAACTATGAGAGAACTATAAGCCCAAACCTTAATATAATGTGGAAGTTGATATCAAATTGAGATGCAGACAAAACTGGCAGAGCTTTTATTCTTTAAAATAAGTGCAGACCCTGAATATCATCAAGAGTATATAAAGGTTCTTATTTGGAACCATGGAGACAGGTTGTAGACTTATGCTAGAAGTTCCCCTGGACTGAGTTAGGGAGAAAACAAAGAGGGCAGGGAAGAATGAGTCAGACATTTGGGGGCAGTTTAGGAGGGGATTGTGGTAAGAAACCCTGCCTTATGTTTATCCCCACAGCTTCTGATCTTAATTGGCTGGGGAGAAGTAGAAGCTCAAAGATATTTTTCATGCCTGTAACTCTGAGTCATAAGGAGAATTCTTACAAGCCTGGACACTGGCTACTAACCTGCAGTTGCTGGTCCAGAGGGAACTTATCTTACTGAAGAAGAGCTGTCACAGATATATAAAAATACATCTCAAGAACAAAAGAGGAAGGAATCTGAGAAGCAGAGCACGAGAAACACTCACCAAAAAAAATGTTGCCATGGAACAAAAGAAATCTATGGCCAAACATACAGCCTTAAATGAAAACGTAATTAATAAGAAATTACCTGAGTTAAACAGTTGCACGAAGCAGAAATAGAAGTGCTGGGAAAGGGGTGCCTGGGTGGCTCAGTAGCTTAAGCATCTGCCTTGGGCTCAGGTCATGATCCCAGGGTCCTGGGACCAAGTCCCACATTGGGCTTCTTCCTTGGTGGGAAGCCTGCTTCTCCCTCTGCTTCTGCCTGCCACTCCCCTTGCTTGTACTCACTCTCATTCACACTCTCTCTCTGACAAATAAAATCTTTAAAAAAAAAGTGCTTGGAGAAAAGATGGTAAGACAATGGAATGAGATGAAACATGCCCAAAACATGTATGAGGGTTTACTCTGTGAAAAGGGAGATATTTCAAATCAATAGGAGAAAGATAATCTCATAAATAGTTTTGGGATATCTGTGGAGACATGTGGAAAAAAATTTGGAACCCTAGGTCACATCTTTATGTCAGAATTTGATTAAAAAATAAAAGTAAAATGTTCAAAGCTTTTGAAGAAAACATGAGGAAATGCTTTTCAAGCTTAGAGTTGGGAAGGCCCCCCAGAAATGTGACATAAAACTCAGGAATCATAAAAGAAAAAAAGACTCTGATATATTATCTGTATAAAAATAAAAAAAGAAACTGCATGTCAAAAAAAAAATATGTTAAAAAGTCAAAAGGAAAAATAACAAATAGTGGAAAAAATTAGCAACAAATGTATTTTCTTAATACTGAGGAGTCCCAAAAAGAGAAAAATTGACAATCTTTTGTAAAATGGGCAAAGAGATATAAAGACACAGTTTAAAGAAAAAGAAATATGACTCCTAGACATATGTAAATGGGATTGGCCTCATGATAAACAAAATGTAAATTAAAACTACAATGATGCCATTTTTTTATGTATCTGTGTAAAAATTAAACAGGCACTCTTACATAGCTGTTGGGAATATATATTTATGTAATTTTTAAGGAGAGTGTTTTGTCAATTACCACCAAAGTATACACAGGTATGCCCCTTAACCTAGCAACTGTAATCCTAGTAATATATATTACAGATGTGCTTATACCTTGCAAAAGATATGTACAAGAACATGGTAGACTTAGACTGAACCATATCAATAATCATATTAAATGTAAATGGCAAATATCCTAATTAAATGGCAGTTTGCTTGGATAAAAATGTAAGATCTAATTATATGTTGCCTACAGTATACTTTATATATAAAGAGACACATAGTCTAAATGAAAAAGAATGAGGAAATATATATTATCCTAAGCCTAATCAAAAGAAAAAGCTTACATTAATATCAGGTGATGTAAATTTTGAAGAAAAGAATACTACCAGGGATCAGAGAGGATCATTTCGTAATGATAAAGGGATCAATTCCTGAAGGATATAACAGTCATAATTGTTTCTTACTAATAACACAACTTCAAAATACCAAAAACTAATACAGTTGCAAGAAGACGTAATTACATTCAAATCCACACATACATTCTGATATTTTAACACTCCCCTTTCAATAATGGATAGAGCAAATAAACAGCAGATCAGTAAGAACAATTGGACAATACTATCACCAAATGACCTAATTGACATTTGTAGAACAGTCTACCCAACAATAGCAGAGTACACATTCTTTTCAGGTGTCCATACAACATTTACTAAGATAGATATATTCTGGGCCATAAAACAAATCCTAATAAATTTAAGGGTATGCAAGTTATATGAAGTATGTTACCTGATCACAGTTGAATTAAGTAATGATAATAACACAATAACCTAAAAAACCTGGGAAATCACCAAATATTTGAAAGCTATACAACTCACATCTAAAAAACCTGTAATTCAGAGAAGGAATCAAAGGGAAATTATTTTGAACTAGATGATATTGAAAATAGTTAAGGGAATTCATAGTATTAAAGGATTATATTAGAAGGAAAGTATGAAAAAATTATTTAAGTTTTTATTATAAGAAACTATAAAAAGAAGAGCAAACAACTAGTAAGCAAAAGCAACAAAATAATCATCAAATCCTATCAATTTCACCCACCAGATTTCCCTCAAATCCTTATAATATTTGCTATAATATAATTAGTAGACCCTAGTGGTTAAGAGTATAAATTCTGGTGACCAACCACCTGGTTTGCCTAGGAGTTGGGGGTGGGGAGGAGGTGCAGCTAGTTTCTCAAATCAGTGCTTAAAACTTGGAAAGTCCCAGGCAAACCTTAGGATGAATGGTCCATCCTTGTGTAGGTTCTGGAGTCAGACCTTAAACCTGAATCCCTTCCTTTAACTTTGGACAAATGACTTATCCTCATGTGCCTTGATTTCCTCATCTGGAAATGGGTATTATAACAGTACCCATCTTAAAGAGTTTATGTGAAAATCAAATGAGTTAATGGATATGTAAAGTACTTAAAGCATGTAAAACACTGAATTAAAGTTAGCAGTGGTGCTCCCCCTTTTTTTTTTTATAAGCAGTGGCCTCCCAACTCACTCTTCCCTTGTAGATTTACCCTGCTTCAGGCTTTCCTTCAAATATAGCCAGTTACCTTTATAAACACAAATATAAACATCTCAATTTCCTGCTTTAAAGTCCTTCAGTGGCTCTTTAGTACGCTTAGATCACAGTCCAAATTTCATAATAAA
Source organism: Leptonychotes weddellii (assembly GCF_054177405.1). Lineage (NCBI taxonomy): Eukaryota > Metazoa > Chordata > Mammalia > Carnivora > Phocidae > Leptonychotes > Leptonychotes weddellii. The sequence continues at coordinate 84,999,854 of NC_138370.1, forward strand.
GTTTATAAAACCCAGTGTTTACGTATTTTCCTAATTTTTCTTCCATACTTTGTTCAGTGGTCTTTCTCTTCTTCAAGACTTTCAGGTGAGGTTCCCACAACTAGATTTTTTTTTTTTTTTTTTTTTGGTCCTGTGTGTTGTCCTTACCTTAGCTCTTTCTCCTGACTAAGCTCCTTTTTTTTGGCTTCCCTGAGCTCTCCCCCACCCTATCCCTGTCAAAAGTAAGTTCTAAGTTGGCCCTCTGTGTACTCCCATAGCACTGTGTGTTACTTCTCGAGTAGCAGTGATTATAGTACATTACTTTGGTATGTTATATACTATGGTATAAATATTACTATAGTACCTGTTATTCATCAACCTTCTTCGTTCTCATAATAGAGGAAATATATACATAAGGTACAGTAAAGTAAATTTTCCCAAATTTAGCATATTCCTTCTGTCAGGATTGCCCTTCTTCCTCTTAATTATAATTTATTGTAAAATGTATTATAAATTTATTACAATTCCTGGAAAACTATAATTGGTTCTTCAAAACTTAATTCATCTGAGCACCTAATATTTGAATATTTCTCTGACATCCTCTGCCTTTCCTCTCTACTTCCCTTGAGTTGGTCATTTATCAATCACATTAGTGATGTTACCGCTTTTTATCATAGCACTGAGCATAATGCATTGAAGTTATTTGTTTTCCATTCTAGCCTACAACAATGTCAAGTCTTTATTTAGGATCTGTTATGGGCACAGCACTATGCTAAGTCTTGGAGTACACTCATGAGCAAAACTGACATGGTCCCTCTTGATGCTTACAGTGTAAAGGAAGAAATAAGGATCATTGACATTAAATTAATAAGTCTAACTGCAAATTTGATAGTGTTACGAAAGAAATATTTTTAATACTATAAAAGCATATTACAGGGATTCAGTCTTGGAAAAGTGACTCTCAGGCTTACAATCGAAGATTAAGGAGGAGTTAATTACATGAAGAGAGAAAAGAAGCACATTTCAGGCAGAGAAAACTGCAAATGAAAAGGTCCTTGTGTGGGATGACTGGGTGGCTCCCGGTTAAGTCTCTACCTTCGGCTCAGGTCATGATCCCAGGGTCTTGGGATCGAGTCCTGCATCGGGCTCCCTGCTCAGCAGGAAGCCTGCTTCTCCCACTGCCTGCTGTTCCCCCTGCTTGTGCGTGCTCCCTCTCTCTCTTTCTCTCTCTCTGTCTCTGACAGATGAAATCTTAAAAAAAAAAATGAAAAGGTCCTTGTGTAATTGTATCTTATTTAATAAAAGTCATTGAAAGAAGGCTAGTGTGGCTGGAGTAGTATTGTAAAAAGGTTCCTCTGGCTGCAGTAGAACTCTGGGGAAGTGGTTGGAGACATGTAACATACAGAACATCCAGGTGATTATGGTGGCCCAGGTGAGAGAGATGATGGTAGCGTGGAGTAGGATGATGATGTTACAGACTGAGGTGGGTTTGAGAGATTTTTAGAAAGAAATATTGGTAGGACATAGTGATAAATTAGATCTTGGTTTCTATGGGATTGAAAGTTTAAGAAGAGAGTTGTAGAAAGTATTAGCTGTAAAGTTTTGGTATTCATAACTAAATGGATTATGTCCCTTTCAGTGCCTTATTCAGCACATGACATGGTTAAGTAAATGTTTGTTGAAAATGAATGAGCATTGTTTCAGTTATGAAAATGTTATATTCGATTGCAGTATAAGTTATGAGTAGGAAATGCTTGTTCTGTTGAATTAAATGTAATAATTTGTTCTTTAACATTGAAATTTGAACATACACCAAACAGGACGTAGATTATAGTAATTTATCTTTGTACCATCTTTTAAAAATAAAATTTGTGCGTGACAAGCTAGTATAGCCTGCAGTCATTTTGTAAGAGAAATAATAATGAAACATTTCTAAATGATATGGGACACTTGCTATTTTCTTTTTATTAAAGTGGTCCCCAAAGGTTTTTTTTTTTTTTCCTTTGCAACACATTTTAACTTGGTTATAAGCAATTCGAGCTTTTTATTGGTGATTCAAAAAATCAGGAAGGGAATATTGAAATGTGGTTTCCTAAAGTTCCTACTGTCCTCCTTAGCTGAATTACTAACACACACACACACTCTCTCTCTCTCACTCACTTTATTGTGGAAAATGTTGTTATTGAAAATGTGGACTATTTAGGACTAGTATCTTAAAGTAAGGAACTGAAACTTGTACAATATTTTTATTCTAAAACCTTAATTTATGTATTCTTAAAATATATTTATAACCTGTATGACTAATGTTTGAATGATAAACTAAACATCATAGCCAGTAACATTCAAAATGTTCATTTGGATGTGTTTTACAGATGTGTTCTGCTCCCTCTTTTGGGAATGAAGCCTCCCCAGCAAAGCCTGTATCTGCTTGTTGATTCTGTTGATGAAGGGTGTAACATTACTGAAGGTGAACAGACGTCTACCAGCTTATCTGGAACTGTTGCAGAGCTTTTAGCTGGTCACCATGAGTTCTTTCCACCATGGCTATTACTTCTGTGTTCTGCCCGAAAACAGAGTAAGGCTGTTACTAAGATGTTTACCGGTAAGTGTAATTATTGCCATGTATGTATATTGATATGTTAGCGATATATTTCTAAACTATCTGTCTTATCTTCTAAACTATCTGTTGACATTTTTGTGCAAATGCCACATTGGTTTAATATTTTTTTTTTTTTTGGTACATTTACTTCCCTGCCCTCGTTGTCACCAATATTATTATTCTGAATTACATATTTTTACTTTTATTCCTCCAGATTGACTTTAATAGCATACTTTTTAAAATTATAACTATTAATGATATAAACAAAAAATACTAAACTTGGTTAAAACTTTTAATATAGGAGAATTTTGAAATATAAAATATGCTTTCTTTCCATCCATGAGCATAGCATATTTTTTCATTTATTCAACTTTTTTCCTAGACTTTTTTCAGTTTTCCTTGCCTATGTCCTACATATTTCTTTCTGCTTTTTGCTATTGTTTTAAGTTGAAATATATGGGCTTTGAATTGAAATGAGTGCGTTCAGAATTAAAATTGGTAGGTGTATCACCATAGGTAAAGAACATTAAGATTTTTACTAGTCTAAATAAGTTTCATCCACTCATATCTGAGGATTTAACATTGTTGGAAAGAGATTTTCTCTTTCCTGATGTATTCACTACACTAACCAGTAGCATTTTTATTAATGGCTTCAGATTAGAGTCAATTTAATGAAAATTACTTTGGCCCTTAAGCAGAATCTTGACTGCCTATGATGTTATTATTGTGGGCTAATGGCAGTTGGTGTGTGTTATGGGACTGAAGGAAATAGCCCATTTGAAACCGTTTTGTGCACAAAGAAATTAATCCGCAAGTATTTTTGAAGATTTTCATACATATTTATTATATCTGGTTATAAGATAATACATGCTCCATATAGAAAATGTTTTAAATGACAACATACTCAAATATTAACATCTTTCAGGGATAAAATATTAAGTAACCACTCTTTAACATTATTTATTAAATTCTGTGTATGTTACCCTACCTAGTTGAGATCATACTTATATCAATTTGACTTCCTGCTTTTCAATAAAGTTTAACTAAAGCCTTTTAGTGTCACTGTATTGTCTTTTTAATAACCATTTTAACGGCTACATAATTTACTAGTGTATCAATATGCCGGAATTGAGTTGACTTTCTTATTGTTGTATTTCCTAGTCCCTTCCCTCACAGATTCTTTAGGATAATAAATACTTGCAGTGAGCATCAGGATATAAATACTGACACACATCCTATCACCTATCACAGGGGGGCTCTGTCATTCTACTGTCAGCAGCACTAAGAAGTTTCATACCCTGGGAAATATTTTCAGTAAGAGTACAAAAGTGGTTCAACAGAGATATGGTCCAACATTTCAGTAAATTCTGTTTTTATCCCCCTAAAAATGTTGAGCATTTTTCAGCCTTATAAAAATGTGTTTAAGTGCTTTGATAGCAATGTATTAAATTGTGCATATTCATAATAAGAGAATTGCATATATAATGATTTGAAGTTGCAATTTTAAAAAAGCAATTATTTTCAGTAACTTTAACTCAAGATATTCAAATTATTAACAGATACTTTCAGTTTTGTTTTAATGAATAGATAACTATCATTAATGATAACATAACAATTCTATCTAAGAGATTTTTTTTTTAAGTTTTTTGTGTT
>NC_138370.1:85004184-85044388 GCF_054177405.1 Leptonychotes weddellii
TTTTTTTTTTTTTTAAAGATTTTATTTATTTATCTGACAGAGAGAGAGAGCAAGTAGGCAGAGAGACAGGCAGAGGGAGAGGGAGAAGCAGGCTGCCCGCTGAGCAGGGAGCCCGATGCGGGGCTCGATCCCAGGACCCTGGGATCATGACCTGAGCCGAAGGCAGACGCTTAACCGGCTGAGCCACCCAGGCGCCCCACAATTTATTCTATCTAAATTCATATTACTAAGCATTTAGATTTGGAAGAGCTTTATTTTTTAAACTATAAGCATTTTGTATGTATTCTTTATGAAAGTGTATTTATAGTAGTAATTTAGAGGCAGTGACAGGTAATACTCTAATTGGATATAAATATTCAGTCCCATAATTAAGGCTAGTGTACATTCAGGTATGTGGATGGAAATATATAAATTTTTCAAATGAAAAAGATCAGCTTGTAAAAACAAGCAAGTGTTACTTGTTATCTTTGGCATCCTTTTTTCCTTAGTCATTTGGGAGTTCAGAAAATCTTACCGAGGTGCTTCCATGGATATGTATGTAAGACTTTCCAATGTTGAGTTTAGTATCTCTTGTCATTAAAGTTGAGAGGAGCCCTGAGCCACTAATAGAATAAGAAGTAGTTCCATTTGTAGATCAGAAAATGAAATAGTTTATCTGCCATTAATGCATTTTTACAGAAGGAAGAGAAAACTGATTTATATACTTATAGATATTGTGGCACCTGGGTGGCTCATTCGGTTAAGCAGCCGTCTCTTGGTTTCAGCTCAGGTCATGATCTCATGGGTCATGGGATCAAAGCTCCTTGGGGGGCTCTGCGCTCAGCAGGGAGTCTGCTTGAAGATTCTTTCCCTGTGTCCCTCCCCCCACCCACGCATAAATCTTTAAAGTGTATATATATATTCATAAGTGTTAATTTATTAGTATTAATTGATTTGTTATTGATTTCTTTGCTTATTAGTTTATTATATATTGAGGACATCCTCTTCAAATATATGGCAACTTCTGTAATCATTTTCAGCTGATGACATCTACTTTTTTTGTCTCTTTAGGTTTTCGAAAAATAAGCTTAGATGACCTTCGGAAGGCATATATTGTTAAGGATGTTCAGCAGTATATCCTTCATCGTTTAGATCAGGAAGAAGCTTTGCGACAACACCTCACAAAAGAAACTGCAGAGATGTTAAATCAACTGCACATTAAAAGCAGTGGATGCTTTCTTTATCTAGAACGAGTTCTAGATGGAGTTGTAGAAAATTTTATTATGTTAAGAGAGATTCGTGACATCCCAGGAACTCTAAATGGTCTCTATCTCTGGCTGTGTCAGAGACTTTTTGTAAGGAAACAGTTTGCAAAAGTTCAGCCCATTTTGAATGTGATTCTTGCAGCCTGCCGGCCTTTGACCATAACGGAATTATATCATGCGGTATGGACCAAAAATATGTCATTAACCTTGGAAGACTTTCAACGTAAGTTAGATGTCCTCTCCAAACTTCTTGTTGATGGACTAGGAAATACTAAAATACTATTCCACTATAGTTTTGCAGAGTGGCTTCTGGATGTGAAACACTGCACTCAGAAGTATTTATGTAATGCAGCAGAAGGACACAGAATGTTGGCTATGAGTTATACCTGTCAAGCCAAGAATTTAACACCGTTGGAAGCACAAGAATTTGCATTGCATTTAATTAATTCAAACTTACAGTTAGAGACAGCTGAGTTAGCTCTCTGGATGATATGGAATGGTACACCTGTCAGAGATTCCCTGTCTACTTTAATACCCAAGGAACAAGAAGTGCTACAGCTGTTGGTTAAAGCTGGTGCTCACGTCAACAGTGAAGATGATCGCACATCGTGCATAGTCCGACAAGCTTTGGAAAGAGAGGATTCCATTCGGACATTATTAGATAATGGAGCTTCGGTAAATCAGTGTGATTCAAATGGGAGAACATTATTAGCTAATGCGGCATACAGTGGCAATCTTGATGTAGTGAATTTACTTGTCTCCAGGGGAGCAGATTTAGAGATCGAAGATGCGCATGGACATACACCACTTACCCTAGCTGCTAGACAAGGACATACCAAGGTAGTTAATTGTTTGATTGGGTGTGGTGCAAATATTAATCATACTGATCAAGATGGTTGGACAGCATTAAGATCTGCTGCTTGGGGTGGCCATACCGAGGTAGTTTCTGCACTGCTTTATGCAGGTGTAAAAGTGGATTGTGCAGATGCTGATAGCCGAACAGCTTTGAGAGCAGCAGCTTGGGGAGGACATGAGGATATTGTACTGAATTTGCTACAACACGGTGCTGAAGTCAACAAAGCTGATAATGAAGGCAGAACTGCGCTGATAGCAGCAGCATACATGGGCCATAGAGAAATTGTGGAACACCTCCTGGACCACGGAGCAGAAGTGAATCATGAGGATGTTGATGGCAGGACTGCACTCTCTGTAGCTGCACTTTGTGTGCCTGCAAGTAAAGGACATGCATCAGTTGTTAGTCTTTTAATTGATCGAGGTGCTGAAGTAGATCATTGTGATAAAGATGGCATGACTCCGCTGCTGGTAGCTGCCTATGAAGGACATGTCGATGTGGTTGACTTGCTTCTAGAAGGGGGAGCAGATGTAGACCACACAGATAACAATGGTCGGACACCCCTCTTAGCAGCAGCTTCTATGGGCCATGCCTCAGTTGTAAACACACTTTTGTTTTGGGGTGCAGCTGTGGATAGCATCGATAGTGAAGGTAGGACAGTCCTCAGCATAGCTTCAGCCCAAGGAAATGTTGAGGTAGTACGTACTCTCCTGGATAGAGGGTTAGATGAAAATCACAGAGATGATGCTGGATGGACACCTTTGCATATGGCAGCTTTTGAAGGTCACAGGTTAATATGTGAAGCACTTATTGAACAAGGTGCTAGAACAAATGAGATCGATAACGATGGACGAATACCTTTCATATTGGCTTCGCAAGAGGGTCATTATGATTGTGTCCAAATATTATTGGAAAATAAATCCAACATTGATCAAAGAGGTTATGATGGGAGAAATGCACTGCGGGTTGCTGCATTAGAAGGGCATAGGGACATTGTTGAATTACTCTTTAGCCATGGAGCTGATGTTAACTACAAAGATGCTGATGGGAGGCCTACGCTTTATATTTTGGCCTTAGAAAACCAACTTACAATGGCTGAGTATTTTCTAGAAAATGGTGCAAATGTAGAAGCAAGTGATGCCGAAGGAAGGACAGCACTTCATGTTTCCTGCTGGCAAGGCCATTTGGAAATGGTGCAGGTTCTGATAACCTACCATGCTGACATCAATGCTGCCGACAATGAAAAGCGATCTGCTTTGCAGTCTGCAGCTTGGCAGGGCCACGTAAAAGTGGTTCAGCTTCTGATCGAGCATGGTGCCATAGTTGACCATACATGTAACCAGGGTGCAACTGCACTCTGTATTGCAGCCCAGGAAGGGCACATTGATGTTGTGCAGGTTTTATTAGAGCACGGTGCTGATCCAAACCATGCTGATCAATTTGGACGCACAGCTATGCGTGTTGCAGCCAAAAACGGACATTCTCAAATAATTAAATTATTAGAAAAATATGGTGCATCTAGTTTGAACGGCTGTTCCCCATCTCCTGTTCATACAATGGAGCAAAAACCTCTGCAGTCGGTGTCTTCAAAAATGCAATCATTAACAATCAAATCAAATAGTTCTGGCAGTACTGGTGGAGGGGACATGCAGCCTTCATTGCGTGGTTTACCTAATGGGCCAGCTCATGCATTCAGTTCTCCTTCAGAATCTCCAGATTCTACAGTCGATCGTCAGAAGTCGTCGTTGTCAAATAATTCCCTGAAAAGCTCGAAAAATTCATCTTTGAGAACTACATCATCCACAGCAACAGCTCAAACAGTGCCAATTGATAGCTTTCATAACCTGTCATTTACAGAACAAATTCAGCAGCATTCGTTGCCACGCAGTAGAAGTCGACAGTCAATTGTGTCCCCGTCTTCCACGACACAATCCTTGGGACAGAGCCATAATTCACCAAGTAGTGAATTTGAGTGGAGTCAGGTAAAACCCAGCTTGAAGTCAACTAAAACAAATAAAGGGGGGAAATCAGAAAATTCCAGCAAATCTGGGGCAGCTGGGAAAAAAGCTAAACAAAATAATTCTTCACAGCCAAAGGTTTTAGAATATGAAATGACTCAGTTTGATAAAAGAGGGCTAACGGCCAAATCCGGGACTAGTGTGCCACCTAAACAAATATCGGCAGAATCTCAGTGCAAAATTATGGTACCTTCAACTCAGCAAGAAATTGGTCGATCTCAACAGCAATTTCTCATTCATCAACAAAGTGGGGAGCAGAAGAAGAGAAATGGGATAATGACCAATCCAAATTACCATCTTCAGAGCAACCAGGTTTTTCTTGGTAGGGTTTCGGTCCCACGGACAATCCAAGACAGGGGGCATCAGGAAGTGTTAGAAGGATATCCTTCCTCCGAGACGGAATTAAGCCTTAAACAAGCCCTGAAGCTTCAGATTGAGGGTTCTGACCCTAGCTTCAACTATAAAAAGGAAACACCATTATAAAAGGTAACATTTCATCAGCATAGAGAATAAAATGTCAAAAGTAGGGTTCTCTCTACTGAGGATACTCTTTTCCCTAATAGTCACATGGCCAATTCCCTCGCCTAATCTCTAGTCAGATGCCATCCTCTTTTTCAACAACACCTTCCCTTTGCTTCCTTGTGAATTCGAATTGTCCCGCCACCAGCACTCTCTTTTTTCCTTTCCTGCTTTTTGTTGTCCAAAGAACTTTTTAGCATACTTTATGTACTTTATTTTTTATTATGTTTATTATTTGTCTCTTCCCAACTAAAATGTAAACTCTGTGAAAGTAGGGATTTTTATGTTTTGTTCTCTGACATTCCATGTACTTGGAATACTGTTTGGACCTATGGTCGTTTCTCAGTGAAAAGGTATTGAGTAAGTGAATGGATGAACGAATGAGTGAATGAATAAATGAATGAATGAATAATAATACTTAATGGATCTCAGATTAAGAATGGCTTCCTATACAGTCATTTCCCCTCTTAAAAGTTCTTTGATGGTAATGGAGGGGAGAGGACCATTTCTGTAATATTCACATTTTGGTTTGAATAAAATAGTGTATGTAGTGCTTAGTAGATAGGTAGTCAATGTTAATTTCCTTCCTTTTTCACCCTGGAAGAAGTCAAAGATTTAATCAGCAAAAGGTAATTTTTATTATGACAGATCTCTTAAAAATCTTCCAAGTAAAATTTGCACACACCAAGAATAGGTGAGGAAAGATGGTAAGTTGGATGTATTGGCAAGAGGGTATTTAGAGCCTAGTATATTTAGACATAAGAATTATATGTTTAAACCTCAAAATAAATCATATTTATTAAATAAAAACTTTTTCTTCTTTCCACCACAATGGATGCTTCATTAATTACATAGGGGAAGTTAATGAGAAAATATATACATAATTTTATATAATAGATACTTTTTCAGAAGCACATTTCTCTCATTAGAGATAAATCCAAAGGTTTCGTTAGGAATCTTGCTAATTTATACTACAAGTATATTTATCCCACTTTGCTTAATTATTTTTCATCTTCTAACAAAATTGTACTCTTTACTTTAGTAAATTGATATTTTCTCCTTTTGCTTTTTTTGTCTTTGGAGCTATATTTTAGGGGTATTTTAGGTGAAGCATTATTATGAATTATAAACTTCCTGTGCTTTCTAATAGTAAACACCCTTCAATATGAATCGATGGAGGACTGGTCAGATATCGTTTAAAAATAATTTGTGTAAAGTAGTTCATTCTGCCGTGTGATTTATTTTAAAAATATTTTGTTCTGATGGTACAACCCTCTAACTCTCATGACATCTTTTGTAAAGGCAAAGTATAAATATATATTAAACAGTAAAACACATGAATTAGGGTAAACATCTTATGGATTCCTTAAAAGTGATTTTTAAGTTGACTAATGAATCTCTAATAGATGTGTCCACTTTATGCTTTACATAGTAAGTATATTTATAATTATATAGGGTCTTAAAACTATATGTAGTTATATAAGTATAATGTAGAAATTAATTTTTTTTTTAACTTTTGCATTAGTTTCCTATTCTGTGAAACAGAAGACATTGTGATTGGAGTGGTTCTTCAGCTACTGGATGAAAACATAAAATGCCTGTTGATTTGCTGAAAAAAAAAAGAAGAATGTGATATCTGCAGTACAGTTACCTTAATTACTGTAATGTGCCTAAATAGTAAGGCTGCCTTCTCAATGTAACCCTCTGTGCTTAAAAAATTTCATTTTGTGTGCTTTGTATTCACTACACAAGAATAAGCACTTTTGTTTTTAAATGCAGATATATACTGCAGTTCCCTGATAAAAGCTGAAAAAAATTTTAAGTTAAGATTTGATAAATGTGCATGTGCCATGATTCAAATATATACGAAAAGGCAGTGTTCTTTGTATTTATTTTATTTTTTCTTTTTTTGTGGCAAACGAAACTTAAGCATATTGTTTCAGTCACATTTGCATTGTTGTAGTGTATGGCTTGTTTCTTGTATCTTTAAAAATGTTGCTCAATAAAATAAATCATGCAACTATTTTATGTTCAGTACACCTTCAGCATTGGTTGAAAATGTGTTTCTATTTAATGCCACACTGAGGTGAAAAATGGTTTGTTGACAGATTTTTAAAAAATAATTCTAGTGTTTTAGGGAGCTGCTCTGAGTAGTTTAAATTTGGATTTCCCAGTAGAATCCTCCTAATCTCTGGCTACAGATGACAAAAAAGAAAAAGAGAGAAAGAGAAAGAGAGGAAAAAGCAGACTATAGGCAGAACAAAGTTCTGTTTCATTCACTGGGATGCAGTTTCACCTTCCACTCACTTGTCACTCCACCTCCAAGAAGACAGACTATCATCCCTGAGGCATGAAAATTCTCAGGGACAAAGCCATGCCTCAGGGCGTGTGTACGTAGAAGGACATGCACCTGTCTGAGGGTAGATTTTTGATCCCTGAACAATTCATTGACTACACTTATCTCTTCTGTCCAGTTAAATAAAATATCATTTCCCAGCATGACTTTTCATGCTGGCTTCTCTCTCAGTTGTTTCGATCTTATAAATCACTGCATGACCAAAATAGCCCCCGACTCAAAATCAGTTGAATCAGTTTTCGTGGTAGTTGGATGTAATACGTGCGGTCCTTCACAGATGACACCACTAACCTGTCAGTCATAGCACATGTGTATTTTTTTATTGATAGTTGGTAAACAATAGTGATGGATTTGCACTTTTCTGTCCACATACTCTTTCCTGTTTTCTTCTTTGACCAGTTGCTCACAGGATGACCGGATGGCAGGGTTAAAGATGAAGTCTGTGACCAGGGAAAACAAAGGTGACAGGCTCAAAGGAGCAGGGGACCCACAGCCTTGGCCTCCCAGATGGGCTCTAAAGTAGTGAGGCTGGCTTAGATGGGTTGTGTGTATGTCTGGAAAGGTTAGAATTGATTGTTGAGAAGCCAGGGTTGTGGGTTTGATCTCTGAATAAGCCCCGTGAATTTTAGAAAGCCCAGAAATTCTATTTTTCCCATGTGCTGTTGATAAGAAAGAGGAATGAGGAAAGAGAATTTGGAGATTCAGCACAAAAACACTACTACTGGAGAAAAATCTTGAGTAACAGAGGTCAGTAATGTCATCTTCATATATGAAGGACACACATGTGATGCATTGTTCACAGAAATAGAAATGTGTAATTGGTTGTGATAAGTGTTTCACTTGAATCTTCGTGTAAGGCTTTTGTTTTCTCTTATTTTTTAAAGTCAGCGAAACACATTTTGTTTGTGTCATCGGCAAGTCATAATCAGGAATAGGAGAGAAGTTCAATCGATGTTAAGGTGACATGGCAATATTGATAACTCGAATGTGAATGTTTCAAGTACTGAGTTTTTGTCCCTATGGGACATTTATTAAATACACTTAATAGGACTCTTGCAAAGTAGCCTTAAAAGTGTTAATGATTCTATTGATAAATATGAATTCATACTATTATTAGAACCAATCTTACTCATATCTCAAATACAGTACATTTACATTACTGTAGAAGATGAAGCTCTAATTTCTTACTAGGTGTATTTTTCTTTAGAAGAGAACCCTGAAAGCTGCCAGTTTTTCTATTAACCTTGAATTATTGGAATTGTATTTATTTAATTTTATTGTTTTTTTACAAAAATGCACCTTGTGGCCAAAGGGCAAAGATATGATTCATTACATAAGGGATTTACGTTTTTCAAAGAGCTGAATGTTTTCATATCCATATTATGTACACTTGAAACAGTTGGTAGGAAGAGAGTCTGTGGGAAAAATATGATTTTCAAAAGTAAGTATTCCTCTGGATGTTTCTGTATTACTTGTGTTTTGGAATAGGACAGAACTGGCTTTTAGGTAGGATAAGGATGATAAGGGTGCTGAAGATGCCCTGCTTTGCCTATTTGTTTTTGTGGGGGATTTAACAGCATGACTAAAAATGGCTTTTGCTTCATGAAAAAGACTTAATAAATAGTCCCCTCAATTAAAAATGCCTAAATAGCTATTTTAAAAATCAAATGTTTAAATTTTGTAAATCACCTGATGTCACTACACACCTATGACGCCATGTGCTTATAACTTTTTTAACATTCCATCTGCGCCCGTTCCCTAAAAGTTATGAGTTGGTAATAAGGGAAGTGATAGAAAATACAGTAATGAAAAATTAAAATCTGAATGTATGTAGGAAAGGTTTTCGAAGGAAAATTGACTGGAACTCCTGTGTACTTAAAAGTACAGCCAGTATCTTTTGTCTCTCTTCCTTATCCCCCCATCCCTACTGGGATCCTTACCAAAAATAATTCACTACTTTAAAAACAGGAGTAAATAATTTTCTCAGTATTGTTTGGCTATGCAAATGTTTGGTTTGCTTAATGTTCTCCATTTACACTTCTCAGCAAATGTAGTTGCAGACAAATGCTTTCTTTTTATTTTTTCCTTGGTTTGGGGTATGTAAATAGCCTAAAATGTACATTGAATTTCACATTGTAAAAGTTTATTTTATTCCTTGTATTATATTAAGCAAAAATCCCTATGTATATGAAAGTGCATAATAAATATATTTGCTCTACAGAGGATATCTTGTTTTAATTTTACCCTTGAACCAGCAGAACATGCGTGACATGTTTACAGTGAAAACGACTATTAGTTTTAAGTTGTTAACTTATTTTAAATAAATAGAAAATGAATTTGGAAACATTTTACCAAAAAAAATGAGATACAAAAACTTTACAAAAGAAGGTAGAAAAACAAAAAGATCTAGACTTTATGTCTTCCAAAACCTTCTGTAAGGACTTAGTGTTCTTTTTCTTTCTTCCTTGATTGATAACTATATAACTACTGTACCTCACCATGTCAGGCTTCATGATTCGGAAATTGCAGTAAGCCAGTCAGTTGTGTGTATGCATGCCCCGTGGTCGTCAGAATATTATGGCCATCTCACATTTGATATTTTGGAGTTTATTGCAAGTATGATCATTTCTGTGTATTCTTCACTTGGTAAAGTTGAGTCACTTCATGATCCGCTTCTCCCACCAGAACACAACATCGTATATATGTATGTGCACGTGTGTGTTTATATACAATATATTAATTACTCCAGGGAGCGGTTTCTAAAAAGGCCAGCAAGGTGTTCTGTGTTAGGTGATCTTATGATAATTACAGAGTTCTGCAGTAATTACCAGATATCATTTATAAATATGTTGGATTAATAAAAATTTGACTCGAACTTTTTAATAACAATGTTTAAACGCAAAGGGCTGGTGTACTTAGAATTCTGAAACAGACTGGTTGACTAAAACTTATATGGAGTTTTCTAGTCGGTGATCCAGAGAAATACACTGTGAGAACTTGGCAATGACTAAGATTTTCATTCCTTTGCCCTAGTAGTTGGAAGGATTCCAACTAATAGTAGTGATACATACTCTTAAGGCTTAGATTCCTGGATTTGGGGGAAATTTTCATTAAGCAAATACATGCACTAATCTTACTTTCAAGATAGGGCTTCTGCTGGCTTGTCTTGTTAGTACAGTAAAATTAAAATTATCCAGTATTAAAAAGGAGTCATTTGAAATTTACTGCATATTTAGATTACTACTCTTAAATGTACACAGTCATTACCCACACTGACAAAATTTAAATTACAAGAAACATATTCATAGAAGAATATATTTCTAATGTTTAGAAGAAAGTTTTACTTTCAGCTTTTACATATTTTTGGTCTACATGTTAAAAAGTGAGGTAACAATAGGTCCCAAAAGAATTGATGTACAGTTTTAGTGAGTGCTACTCCCATTTTGTTTGTAAAGTTATGCTGAACTAAAACATACAGGAAAATAAACAAATCTTAAGACACTGTCCTATAATTTTTTACAAATTGAACATACCTCCTTAGCCATCACCCTGACCAAGACGTAGGCCATAACCATATATCTAAGGATAAACCTCCTGTATCTGAAACTAATGATTATTGTGAAGGTAGAGGGTAAAAGAAACCATGTGATTTTATGAGATTTGATGGTGATTTAATAACTCTATTAGTAGCTTTTAGTAGGTAAAGACATAACAAACATAAACACTGTATACATGCAAAAAAAGAAATGCTATAATTTTGATTAATTCTCATAGAGAAAGACAACTTATGCATTTACAAATACCTGCTAAAAAACTGCGTGCATGTTTTATTTTATTTATTTATTTATTTATTTTTAAAGATTATTTATTTATTTATTTGACAGAGAGAGACACAGTGAGAGAGGGAACACAAGTAGGGGGAGTGGGAGAGGGAGAAGCAGGCTTCCCGCGGAGCAGGGAGCCCAATGCGGGGCTCGATCCCAGGACCCTGGGATCATGACCTGAGCCGAAGGCAGGCGCCCAACCGACTGAGCCACCCAGGCGCCCCCTGTGTGCATGTTTTAAAAGTACTGTAAGTTCAGTATATCCAAACCTAAAGCCATCAACTTTCTCATTAAACACCAATCCTCTTAACCTTTGTGAATAGTTTTCCATTCTACTTTAAAGACACTAAAATGGGCTACTGTAGGTGATGCTCTATGGGTGTGGCTTATGCTCAGAAGAGGACCTGGAAATCCCTTCAGGGAGCCCTTCTTGGTAGAAAAGGCTTTGGTTCTTCCTCAAGAAATTAACCAAGGGATGATGCACTGCTACATACTTTAAGTTAAAATATAGTGTGACTAAAATTTTTAATAATTAACTCAAAGGTTTAATTAGAAAACCAAATATCCATCCTCACTGAATCACTAAGACGGCTCCTACTTTACACATCGCTCTCCCGGGCGTGTAGGTTTAAAACTCCAAAGTAACATTACTGCACTTTGTTTCCAACACGTGTTGCTAGGTCTAAAATGGATTTTTATGTTATACCAGGTTTTCTAAATTCTTCTCTCTTGGCCACTCATAATGCGCATCATCATATTAAAATCTCTGAGAGGTCCTTTAGGAAAAGATAAGTTCATTTAACTTTGTATACATCAGTGTTTTTTCAAAAAATCTTTTTGATGATAGAGTGCCCTGCTCCACAGTCTTTTAAAGAGCACCTGTTAAAACATGGGTGAAAAATACATCGCAGAGTCACCTTGCCTCTCTTCGCTGCTCACGAGGAAGTAGCCGTCACCCATGGGCTCTCACCCTCCCACATTTCCTATTCCCTCCTCCCTGCCTGTTGCCACCATTCTTGGGTGGGCCTCACCTGGCCTCGCAGAACCCCCTCTTCACCAGGACTCCTACCCTCTGTGCTAGGCCTTCTCCAGCCCTACAAACTGACAGCAGATGCGTTTCTGAAAGTATGGCTCTCTTCTCATCACAGACTCCAGCCTGCCTTGAGTCTGTCTCCTCTGCAGTCTGTCCTTCAGGTAGCCACCAGTTATCTTTCTAGAGCATCACTCTGATTCTGGCTTACGCCTGCCCGGAAACCTTCGCTGTCTCCTAGCATGTCTTACAGAACCGCACAGCTCGTGCCTGTCCCGAAAAGCTCTCACAGACTATCTTTCACCCCTCCTTCCCGCTGCCGCTACTTCCCTGTCCTCTCCAGCTCCACCCCCACTGGCCACGCACCAAACCCTCTGCTCCCCAACCCCCACAGCCATATTTGCTCTTGCTAGAACACTCCATGCTCCTTCTGAGATATATCTCTCTGCTCGC
Organism: Leptonychotes weddellii; assembly: GCF_054177405.1. Taxonomy (NCBI): domain Eukaryota; kingdom Metazoa; phylum Chordata; class Mammalia; order Carnivora; family Phocidae; genus Leptonychotes; species Leptonychotes weddellii. Next base: position 85,016,482 of record NC_138370.1, read on the forward strand.
ATTGATCTTTGTCCCCGTCTCCCAGCCAGAGAGAAGTGCTTTGTAGTTACTGTTGTATTTTATACTTGCCTTTTATGGTTCTTCTTCTGCATTATGCTAAACATATATTGTCTTCTTTTCTCCGCCTGTAATCTTCTTTCCAACAGGAATTGAGTCTTACCCATCTTTGTATCTTTTGGATTATCTCATACATAGTAAGTGTTCAGTTACTGTTCTTTTCGTGGCACTTTCTTTTCATTCAGAAACAGCTGTGGGAGAAATATTTAAATTCTGCTATTTTTGGTCCACTTGTTAAAACATATTGAGCTTACCCGAGCTCCAAGAGTGATCAAACTTGGTAAGAAATAGTCTGTATTTTCTTATCACTGCTTTCCCATCTGTTTTATTCACTTAGTTTGTATTGAATATAGCAGAAAAACAAGCCAATTGTTTATCATTTATTAGCATACATGGCTGACCGATAGCTTGTTAGCTGATAACCTGACCTGACCTCTTTGTAACTGGAGACAATTAAGTGGAATCCAGTTTATTCTTTTAAGAAAAACTTAGTAACTCTCACTAAAATCGAGAAAACTTATCCATTTGTCCTTCAGTTATGCAGCAAGGAGGGAAAGCCGGTGGTTTTCAGGGATGCAACAAGGGCAAGTGTAGGCTGTCAGCCCTGCTCTGTATCACAGACACATCGCTCCCCGACCCTTTCCCTAGGAAGCCACTGTAAGTTCTTCTGGTAATGATAATAATAGGCATTTGATTTGAAACCTGGTAATAACTTATTTGATGTAGATCTTAATAGAAGCTGCAATGAAAACCGTTGGACATGCGGGTTGCGGGGAATAGCCCATTAAAAATGAAATAAAACTGGTGAAATAAAATTTTAAAAAATGTGTAACCAGGATGGAAAACAAAAGAAAATGTGATCTTAAAACAAAAATAGAGGCTCTAAAAGAGAAAACAAGAGGAGATTGTATAAACTAATTAATGAAGACTATGGTTTTGCCTTATTTCAAAGTTCTAAATTCTATTTCATTTGACTTGTGCGAAAAAAGCTTTCATTAAATTTTATTCACATTTATTTTATTATTTGCATTTCTCACATTTATTACTTGTTCTCTTTAATAGTAATCATATTTCCTTTCTAGTTAAATTCTTATTTAATAAAGAATGACTTTTAGTGTCCATTCGACATTGAAAATTTGTCATATTGATACTAACTTAAGACTTAAATACAAAGAGAACTTTATCCCCTCATCCCTTTGGGTTCTAATGCTTTTCATCTCCGTTTCAGGCAATTTTTTGTGACCAATAATGCAGTCATTTCAGTGCCAGCAACTTCCTATTGGAAGTGACATTTATTTATTTAGTCAGTAAATATTTATTAAATACTTAAGAAGCAGTCACCAATAAAAGTGATAAACAAGAAAAACAAGGTTTATGCCCACAAAGCATTTACATTTTAACAGTCTTTTTTTAAAGAAAGAGTAAAAATAGGATATGATTAGAATAAGATTATAAACTCTATGAGAAAAGAGATATTCTCTTTTATTCACTGCCACATTCCTAGCAGTTCTTGGTATAAGGAGGTGCTCAGTAAATATTAGTTAAATTAGTGAGTGAATGCTTTGAAATAGCTTTGTAGCCAGAGAAAATATCTACAGAATCTAGATATTTAGAGTTTTTTTTAAATTTATGTGTCTAATATTGTCTTATTTCTAATCCCCAAACTGTAGTGAAGGTTAACCATGTTCTGTGAAAACACAATCCACAACACATATGAAACACATTAAGACCTGCAGGGTGCTAGACCAAGGCTGAGTATTTAGAAGTCTCTGGTTGAAGGAGACAAAAACCAACTCAAGCCAAAGGAAATGTATTTGGGGGATATTAGAAACTCACAAAAGTCGTGGGAAATGTGAAGAAACTGGCCTGAACACAGGGAGAGTTCAAGTTGTCTATAGATTCTAAAAAAAGGATGTTCAGAAATAGCAGGAAATATTTGTTTAGGGAGCTGGGATAAATGAGTACCAATTGTTTTCATTGTGTCTGTCATTCTGTGTAAGTTTCAGTGAGGTTAGCTTGGGTCATGCTCCCATCTCTTATCTGGGAGAGGACAGAACATCAAATCACTTTCCTGAGATCATATTCAATAGGGAATACAGAGTTCTCAAGAGGGAATTGGGGTATAATTAGGAAAGGAAAATAAATGCTAGGGAACCCCAGCTCAAAAATGCCAGCCATAGTGCTTATGCCAACTGAGGCATATCAAGAATTGTGACATCACATTTTACCCTACTTATAAGCTCACAGGTCAGCGTGCCACAGTTTCATAGCTATACCAGCAGAAGACACAAGACTTGAGGTCAGAGACAAAGAACTTTCTTACTCATAGCACAGCAGACATCATGGGCTTCATGTTTGCACTGGTTCTCCTTATCCCCATGCTGTATGACAATGAAGCAGGAGCAGGCCCAGAAGGATGCCACATGCACAACTAAGGAGCTACAAGCCTAGGACTCCTGATCTTGTAAAAGGGCTGCTAGCAGACTTGCCCAAACTTTGCCCCAGAGAGAGCCATCGTTTTTATCTTGGACAGCAAAGAAATCTGCCCTCCGCACTGAAAGGAAACACATATTATATTTCCAAGGTTATTTGCTACCCAGACATCCTTGAAAAGATATTCCAGACAAATGATGTCACAAGATGGCCAGAAACATGAGGGATTCATGGCAAATTGTCTACTAACAAGATCAGAGGATGAGAGGGACAGAGAGACATTGATAGATGAAAGTCTGATTCAAATCAAAGAAGAAAAAAACCAATGTCTGAAACACTAGTTCAAAGAAACTAGAGGATAAAATAAGATTAGGGACATGTAGCTGAGAGATTTGGGTTTTGTGGGTTCAGAGGGAACAAGGCAGCGGTGCTGGTGCTGGTGTTGGGAGATGTCCTCAAACCCCAATGGTCGTGTGTTGGTGCCATGTGTCAGGCAGACTTACGACACCAAGAACAGGATGGATCTTTGTGAGTTTGTGCCTCCATCTGCTCGGTGGAACTTGGAGAATTACATAAATGTATTTGTGAAGAAGATGCAGGAACACGTGGAGATCGGGCAGAGTTGTTTGGGATTCAATCAAGAGATCAGCTTTATGCCACTGCCTTAACTACAGAGTGCTTACGCTTCACTCAATAAGCTATTCTTTGGTATTCCCAGAGTGTCTGGGCCTTTCATGGTTTCCTAAGGGAGAAGAAGACTGTGGCCATCATGCTTTGAAATATTTTCCCCAACAAACCTTACTCTGTATGATACAGGCATCTTCTCTGTCCAAACTCAGAGGTACTTCCTGGAAGAAAAAAAACAAACATAGTCACTGTAGGTTCCAGGCCTTGTCACAGGGCAGTGATGGCCATGCAAATGTGGGACTTGGGCCAAGAGTGACACCTTAACCTTTAATGGAAGAGGTGGGGCAAGAGTGGGCCATGTCCCTAGTTATCTTACCTGTATTTGTTTCTGCTGTAATGGGCCTCCCAGGAATATTCACAGGAATATCTCTGCTTTGAAAACATATCAGTGGCTTCAGGGCAAAAATTAGTGTTACAGGAAAAAAACAAAACAAAACAGTCTTAAACTAGCATTAAAGAAAAAAACTTTCTTTTTAACTGAAGTATATGCTAATATAGATTGAAACAAGAGTAAGAACTTCAAGTAGTTACCCCATGGAGGTGGTAAAAAATTTAAAAAATATGTTTTAAGGGAAAGAAAAACTGGTCGGTCATTTTTGAAAATTAAGTAATGGAAAGCTAGAAAGAAAAATTAGTAACGGAAAGCTAGAAATTTGACTTATGAAGTCAAATAGAGGATTTATCTGAAGTATTTACTCCCCCCTTTTTTTTGTAGTGACCCTATTCAAACCTCTGATAATGAATTCCTTCATGATAATGAAGTACTTCAGAACATCTCAAAGAAAATTTTGACGTCATGGTACTAAAGCTGCTATTTAAGATATATTTCAGTCAAATATACTCATAACGGAATGCTTAAGAATAAAGATTGAAGGTCATCTAGAATTTCCACTGGATAAAAAGCAATTATAAATAAGAATATTTCCCTAAGGTCTGAAAAATGCATATATGGGTTGGCTTAAGAACTTTCATTTTTTTAATCAATTGGTTGTTAGATAGAAATATCACTTATTTCTGCTATGGATGTTGGTATAGTCCTGCTTAAAACAGTAATTTTTGATGTAAAATTTATCTTGGATCAGTGGATTTCCAAACTCAGCTGGCCATTTTAGCAGCTTCTCCGTATTTTCTGAAAACCCACCATTTTTGTGAAGCGCTGCCCTGGGTCATCTAGTTCAACTTCCTCCTTTAATGGAATGACTCGGAAAACTTAATCTCAATCATGTGACAGATCTTCTTAATCCAAGCTGAGTGGTTTCCCATTCCCAGGCTTCCCATGTCAACCTCTAAGATTTTACATTCCACTTTTTGTATTGATTATTCTGACATTCTTCCTTCCCCATAAGGGAATCCATAGAGAAGTTTGATTATTTCAAAGAAAAGTGGATCATATTTCCTTCTTCAACCTATCCCAGTACTGAACAGAGATGCCCCTGTTTTCTAATCATAGATCAGTACAGGAAACAGTAGCATATATCCCAGTTTTGAGAAATTTTTTATCCAATTTTTCAAGTGAAGATAAGCATGCTGTATGAAAATACCACCATGACATAATGAAACACATATGAACCTTGAATGAGCATAGACTAAACAGTATTATTGGGTTTCCTACTATCTCTAAGCATATCTAAATATCTACAAGGTCTAAGTTTCTGTAAGAAGAAATTGGGGGCACCTGGGTGGCTCAGTCGGTTAAGCGTCTGCCTTTGGCTCAGGTCATGATCCCAGGGATCCTGGGATCGAACCCCACATGGGACTCCCTGCTCAGTGAGGAGTCTGCTTCTCCCTTTGCCACTTCCTCATCCCACCCCCCAACTTGTGCTCTCTCTCTCAAATAAATAAATAAATAAATCTTAAAAAAAAAAAGAAATTGATCTAAGAATTAGAGCAAAAATTTGCTCAAATGTAAGCAAACTTTTTATTTGACTTGCAAAATTGATCTAGGGTTCTTGTGTATTCTTCACCTGGATTCTTTCAGTGATAGTATTATATAAGCATAGTACACTTACTAAAACCAGGAAATTGACATTGAAAAACACTGTTAAAAAAACATTTATAAACCTTATAAATGAGGTTAAGCCTCTGACTCTTGGTTTCAGCTCAGGTCATGATCTCATGGTGGTGAGATTGAGCCCCACATCAGGCTCTGTGATCAGTGTAGAGTCTGCTTCAGATTCTTTCTCTCCCTGCCCCTCTGCCCCTCCCCTGATTGTGCACTTGTGCGCATGCTCTGTCTCTCTAAAATAAATAAAATCATAGAAAAAAAAAACCTTATTTGTATTCCTCATGGTTTTCTTTCACTTTTTAATAGTTCTAAGACATTTTATCACACACATGGATTTATATATAACCACTGCTATAATCAGGAAACAGAACTGTTCCATCATCCCCCAAAACTCCCTCATGCTCTCCCTTTATAATCACACTTTTCCCACAAACCAAGCCCCCAGCAGCTATGGTGACAAAAGAATTCACAGATAATTTAGTTTTAAAAGTCCAACTTTATTGAGCTAAATGTATATATTAAATAATAAAATCTGTTTAACTTTGTGTTGAAAGGCCAGTGATTATTTCTAGTGAAACATGAAATGCAAGGCAGCAATTTCCCTTTTGTCTTTCTGGATTTTATACAGAAGTAACAAGATGAACATTAACAAAAACTGCATGCTCATTTTCAGTGAAATCAGAAGACAGACATAATTTACAGATTCAAATAAAAGGGTAGTAGGGTCTGCTGTGAGTAGTAAGAGCATCTCCTAAGCTTGGGATGAAGAGCAGCAAATATTGTTTCAGGGGGAAGGGACAGCAAGATGGCCCAATGGTGACAGAATTCAGATAACAAAAGAATGCAGCCAAAATACACTTTCTTAAGGTAAAAGACCAAACTGAAGTAACTAACCTATATTTGATGAATATATGGAGATCTATTTACTGTTACTCAGATGAATTTGAAAACCTGGAAGAAATGGATAATTTTCTTAGAAAATCTAATTTACCACTACTGACCCCAGACAAAATTTTTAAAAATCTAAATATCTTATTTCCATAGAAGAAATATAGCAATCTTAGGGGAATAGTAAAAAAAAGAAGCAAGAATAGGTCATTTCACAGAAGAATTCTATCTGACTTAGAGCTGAAAATTTTCATGTCTTTAAAACTGTTCTAAAACATTGTGGGGAAGAAAAAAACACTTTCAAATGCTTTGTATGCAGTCTTCATAATGCATGAACTTGTTATTACAGTTTAGTTAAATAACACTAGTCCCTCAACAACAAGGTTCAAATTTCAGTAACTATGATGTATTAACCATGAGTCATTGCATAAAGTAAACACTTCACTGCTAGGTTTCAGTCCACAAATCTCTATGTACATAACAGATATGCATTATGACCAGTGTCCCTCATGTCACCTCTTTCAAAGTCTGTTGGTGACAGGTCACTGAGTATCTATCACTCACTTTATGCACAGACAGCAAAACATGAAATTGTGTTGTTTCTTTGTCTCCCGATGACAAACCCCTGTATCATTTTTTAATAATGGATCATCAAAAGAGGAAATTAGCCAACAAAGATTTAAGTATAGCAAGGACATGAAAATTGATGATGCTAGAGTAGAACTGGATGTGAGAAGATTTAAAAGTAGCAGCGCAAAGACAGGGTGAGATCCGGGCCTCCATGAAGTTGTAGTACAAACTGTGTTAGCAAAGTTTGATAAATATAAAAAACAAACCGAAGTTGTTTTAATATCTTCTAAAATGTGCAAAGGACAGGAAGCCACTATGGTTGAAACCATATACAGCCATTATGAGAAGACTAAAGTTTATTCCACTGCCAATAAAGGTGGATTTCTTTGTCTTAGGAGTTGGCACAAATTGGTTAATATTATCTGGTGAAACCATTAACACAGCTCTGGATGCTGCTGAGAAATGTGCACCCAGATTGCAAAGGTTATTAAGATCTCTTTGCATGGTTTCAGTGTGTGGGTCACTTTTATGTTTTCATACTACAGTGAAAAACGAGGACTCCCTGTATAAATGGGTACCAACTTAATGAAAAAGAAAATACTGGACCTATAGATTGATCTTACTTACGATTTTTGATTCAAAAAATCTTAAGTAAATATTGGCAACCAGAAACCAACATTACATTAAAAAATATTTTATCATAACCAATGGGGTTATTCCAGGAATTCAAGCATGGTTCAATATTGGGAAAGCTATTTATATAGTAGTTCTTTTAATTATATATCTAAAAAGAAATGTATATATCCTTCATGGATTCTGAAAAGACACTTGATGAGCTACAACAAGAGTTCTTGATAAAAACACTATAGAAATAGGATAAAATATATTTCTGAGCATAAAAGTCATTTTTATGCTTCATAAAGAAATAGGAGATACAGCCCACTAAAGTCAAGAATAAATCAAGAAAATTCACTATCATCATTCTTACTTAATATTGTTCTTAGTAGCCAATACAATTAGAAAAAGAAGAAAAAAGGGTTGAGTTTGTAATGAAGCAGGGGACGTTATCACCATGTGTAGACACTGTCATCATATACTTGGAAAAGTCCAAGTGAATCAACTGAAAAACCACCCTAAGCAACTAAAGATTTCAGTAAAGCAGGGAAGCACACAGTTAATATGTATTTTCCGCAGTTTTCACGTATACACGCAATAACCAAGTGCAACACACAGTGGAAGAAATTCACAAAAATGACTTTTTTGGGGTCTGTCAGAATGACAAAAATCCCCAAATTCGATCTTTTAAAACCTTCCCTTTTCGAAAATCCACGAGAAAACAGGCGTGCTCCTTCACTGCAGAAGGCAGTATATGCTGCTACGATCTCTATAGAAAGCAATTTACTTACTACGTAATGAAAAAGAGCCAAAGGACAATAAAAATTGCAATGTGGACCAAATGAACAACACTGGCTTCCTCTTCTTCTCATCTTACCTTTATTGGATGGAGGCACTTTTCACCAAGTTTTGAGAAAAAAGGTGTCTTTAGAACTACACTGACCACTGATATCACACGTGGCTCCTGTGGTCGTCCCTAAATAATTATTTAAAAAATAGAATGGATAGAAAGGGAAAAGGACCAGGGCTGTGACTTCAATTTTCTTGTGTTTATAGTAAAAGCTCTAATTTTTTTCATGGGAAGAGCCTTCCATTGATGTGCATATGCAGTTGCCATTAGCCTTTATAGGGGCCAGCCATTTGCCTGTAACGAAGGTGCATCCTTGACGTCAAATTACAGACAGAAAGGTCGTAAGCAAAAGAGAAACCTTGGTATGGAGCTTCTCAAGAAGCACACTGCTGCCTTTGTACTTTTTCTTTCTTTCTTTTATTTTTTTTAAAGGTTTTATTTATTTGAGAGAGAGAGAGAGCCCATGAGAGGGGGGAGGGTCAGAGGGAGAAGCAGACTCCCTGCTGTGCAGGGAGCTTGATGTGGGACTCGATCCTGGAACTCCAGGATCATGATCTGAGCCGAAGGCAGTCGCTTAACCAATTGAGCCACCCATGCGCCCGCCTTTGTACTTTTTCAATCCACGGTAAGAACTTCCATCTACTTTCCCACATTAAAATATCAACTTTTTCAAATTACCGGGAGGAAATGTAAACAGTCGCTATCAGTTTCTCCAACAAACAACTGACAACTTGTGCTCTGGCTTGCTCATCTTAACACATTTTAACATGTCTTTTTCCCAATAAAAGGAGGCTTCTTTTAAGACACAGTTATACTGGGGATGTGAGGAGGTGATCAGTGGGAGGCGACACCCTTGCTGCTCCCGAGTTAGTGGGAAGTTAACCCTGTAATGGCTTGAGGGGACTGAGCCATCTGGTTTCACAGTTCATTACCCTTTCACTGTCAGGAGCAACACATTCTGTAAGGAGTTGCTCTTTGCTTGCTGAGCAGTTTAGAATAGAAACTAACAATGGGATTAAGTTCATTCTGCTTCCCTGCAGGTTTCCATCCTCAGGGTGCCCTCAATTTGAAGAATAGAAACATCGGCTCAGGAGTTGGGGAAATGATAACAGTAGGCAGAACACATGGGTGTAAAGCAATCAGAGTTACATTTGCAAAGAAATAGCCTACTTAGGATGAGGCCAGTAGGCACAACCAAAAACAGAGTCAGTTCCCACTAACACCATCACCGTGGAGAGTTAAAGGACAGGCAGCATTTGTGAAGTGACCAGAGTGGGGAGAAAATCCTTCTTGGGGAATCCGTGAATTTTGGTAAAGGCTAATTTAGTGGTTTTCCCTCCCTCCCTTCCTCCCTCCCTTCTTCCCTCCCTCCTCCCTTCCTTCCTTCCTTCCTTCCTTCCTTCCTTCCTTCCTTCCTTCCTTCCTTCCTTCCTTCCTTCCTTCCTTTCTCTACAGAGAAATATCTTATCAGTTATAGACCCTCCCCATGCTCCTCCCCTCAGCTTGGGAGCTATGGAGAGTATACTATTTACCAAGTGCTTTTAGGCACTGTGCTCAATGTATCCTATACAATTAATTTGCATTTAATACTTTTAAAATTTTATGAAGTTCTACCACTCATATTTTATGAATTGATAAAATCATGTTAAGGGAATTAAGTAACTTGTTCATTGTCAAAAAAAAAAAAGCAAACAGACAGTGCCAAGATTCTGTGTTTGTCGTTACTCAATATTAGGTAGAAGAAAAAACTGAAGAAACGAGTTTAAGGTCTGTGGACAAGTCGTGCAAACTGAGATTGGAAAATGTGGAAAACAAAAGGTGACTTTTGAAGGGTGACTCAATATTACTTCCAAATTCACAAAATCTAGAAGGAAAATGTTTTCTTTATTAAGTTTTTTTAAATTTTATTATGTTAATCACCATACATTACATCATTAGTTTTTGATGTAGTGTTCCACAAGTTTTTAATTTTAATTCCAGTATAGTTAACAGGAAAATGTTAAATACTTTGCTGTACCTTACACATAGGAGAAGAAAAAAGGGCATAACTTACATTTGAAACAATGTTTAGTATTAATGAATGATCTTTGTAATAGGGAGAATTTAAGTTAAGGGTAACAATCCTTAGAAAATTTTAAAAAAATAAACAGTTACATGATTTTGATGGAAGAGATCTGCCCGTAGGGAAGATTTGAAAAGAAATGATCTCTTAATTATTATCTCTATTATCTCTTAAGTAAGAGATGGGAAGAGATGACCAAATGTGAAGATACACCAGTAGAAGAGAAAGAAGGGCCAGATGATCATATGATTTTCTTCTTGTGTTCTGAAACTTGTTTGCAGAGACTTCGGTGGTCAGCAGGTCATCCAGGAGGATTCCCAGCAAGTTTCAGAAAGTGAGAATCTGGTTTGTTAGCATGAGTTTGAATGTGCAAAGAGAGGAACAGTTGCCATAAGCATTTGGTTATCTTTGAATATAGGAAAGAACTAAGATGATAATATGATAAGCTATTATCTATAAGCTGATTTAGAAGCAGGGCCTTGATACAAACTTAAAGTCCTCACCTATGCAAAACAAAATAAAACACCTGCTACAAAACCAATTCATACCCGGAGGAGCTCTCATTCGTTAAAACTACAATAAAAAAAAAAAAATGTGTTCCTACCTTTTCATAGAGATCCATCCGCTAGCAAGGATAAATAAGTTACTATTAGTTGCCTTCTGGTAAAACTTGGGAATTAATGGGATTGTGCTTTCTGTTGGCATGAGACATAAATTCCATTCAGTAAGGATTCAAATGCTAAATTGGAAAATCCCTTGCACCTACGTGTAAACTTTATTCCTGGCAAAACTGTCTTTAGCATCAATGCTAATATATGTAGAATACTTAAAAAAACAAAACAACCAAACTTCATAGGTTTCTATAGAGACTATTCCCCTGGTAGTATACTATTGGGAGATTTTTTTTTTTTTTTAATGGCTTGTGTTATATTGGAAAGAACACTAAGTTTCCAGGAAACCTGGAAAGTCGTCTCTGCTTTGCTGTTCTTTGTCCCATATTTCTTCTTAAGACACTGTTTTATCAATTATGAATTAGAAATAATAATTCCTGTTCTTCCAGCTCTTCATAGGGTTACATGAAACTATTTTGTAAGAGATATTAGATCTAGATTTAGAATACTGGCAATTTTTAATACTGGAGACTCAATTTAAAATTATTCCTAACTTTTAATAAAATTAAAATCTTCACAATTAAATTTGAGTTGTCATAAATTCCACTATAGTCCCAATAACAAAGTCACATGAAATCTCAAACATTTACAAAGAAGAAAACAAGCAGGCTATGATAAGAGAGAAAATTTGAAAACCATATTCAAATATTGCAAGAGAAATTTAATTTAATGATTGTAGTTGGCAATATGTTCGCATTTTGTTCAGGTTAGCTTCCCTATAATGCTGGACTGTGGCAATGTTGCCTTGTATTTTCTGTCCCACAATTTTGTCATTTATTGACCTTTTGGAAAACTCTATGATCGTTTAGATCCCTATGGTTGATCTGTCACTTCTACCTTTCCTTCCATTTCAAACTTCAGTTCCAATACCACCCTTCACGCTATACCAGGCACCAAAGAGTTTCAAAACCCTCCCTAATTTTGATAAGACTGGAAAAGGCATGTGTTGCCTGAAGAAGCTCAGTCAAAATAGGAACTACCAGGATCTTTAAACAGATTCTTTTTTCCGAAGCATGCATGTATCAGGGTGCCAGGTTGACTCAGTCAGTTAAGTGTCAGCCTTCGGCTCAGGTCATGATCCCAGGGTCCTGGGATTGACCCCCCGTGGGGCTCCCTACTCTGCTTCTCTGTCTGACCCCTCCACCCCCCACTCCTGCTTGTGCTCTCTCTTGTGCTCTCCCTCGCATGAGTGCTCTCTTTCTCAAATAAATAAATAAAATCTTGAAAAATGCATGTATCTCCTTTACTATCAAATAGTACATTTCAGTTAGCAATTGACATAGGATTCAAAACATATCCACCCCCCTCAAAGAAGGTTCCTATGACATTTTCAATTTGTAAATTAAAAGGTGAGAGGAAATTTAAATTTCTAGAACCACATAGCCTTGTTTTTAATCTCCCAAATAAGCTTTTTCATATTGGTAAATTTCTCTTTATAATAAATACATTGCCTGCAACTCAGAAGGAAAAGTACTTTAAAGGAAGAGACGTGCATTTTGCTCAGGGCACTTCAGTTGATCTAAACAAAGGCTGGGCTCCAAGCAAATGTAACTTTGGAGATCAGACGATTGCAGCTGCTGGTAAATAAGTAGGTTTTGGGAATTCATACTTGGGGAGGCCTGCTATGGCTGCTCAGGCCCCTTACATTATGTCAGTGGTTTATTGAGCAATCAAAACATTTAGAATTCTCATGGAAATTTGCCTGAAGCAGGCATGAACATACTGAGGTGTAAAGTAATGATTAGTTCATGAGTAGAGGTGTTGCTGTTTTTTGTTTTGTTTTTTTTTTGGTCTGTTTTGGATTACCCTTAATGGGAGCAAAGAACACAAAGGATTTTCTGAACATGTATAGAGTTGTATTTCTCACGGAATATTTGAACTATCTCCTTACATCAGAATCGGGATTGGGCTAGGCAGTGTGATTGGAGCTCTGCGAAATGAACTGCTAAAAGTCCCTCGTTGTCAACTCATGACAAACTTCACACTTAGATTTACTTTCATATGTGACTTCTTTACAGAACGGTGCTGCACTCTGCCCTACCACTCACAGATATACATTCATCGGAAAATTAATAATGAACCCAAATATCTCCTGTGCCCCCAACCCACTCCTATCCTACAGCCCTGAAACCACTACATTAAGAATGCTCTTGTAGATTTACCTTTAATGCCCTGAGCTCATTTGAATATAAGTCCTCTCTGATCAGAGTCCAAATTCAAATCAATATTGTGGGGCCTGGAAAAAGGCGAGACAGGCCCACCCCTACCAAACCTAAATGAACTTGCTGTTTGGTGAAGAGGACAAGGGTAATGTTCATAGACCCTTCATCAGAACATGCAAGTACAGATGGGTGTAAGGTCTTCTAACCTGGATAATAGGGGGACAGTTTTAGTTACAAATGTCTTCTGAAAGGAAAAATTATTAAGTCTTGAAGTATCTTTGAAAATCTATGTCCTAGGAGAAATTTTCACAGAACAGCAGAGGTATATTTGCTTCATAGGGTGTCAGTAAAGTCTTGTGGAAAGGTCATGCTAGCCAGGCAAAGGAAAGCTAAGGCCTGACCAGGCCACATGCAGAATCTCATAAAAAGAAGGTGATTCAGTGGCCATAGGTGATAAATATATTCATTTTGAATCTTTTGGTTTGCAAGTCATAGAAATCCATTCGAATTATTTCTGGCAAAGAGGGGACTTTATTGAAAAGCTGGTTTGCCTTGCCATAGAATGGCAAGAGGTTGCTCAACCTAAGAGGTGACCCAAACCAGGCACTTGACATCCTCCTGACTGTCTCTCTTCTGTTTGTAGATCAGCTTTTCTCAAAGGCTGGCAGTCTTCAAATCACATAAAGCTGCCACTAGAGAGGGATTTCTTCTCTTCCCAGGGAAGGCAGAGATTGGCCTACCCTTGGATAAATCAACTTTGACAAGGAAGGTAGGGTACTATCAATGTGAGCAGTTATTAAAAATTCAAGGTTAAGTGCAGAAAATAGTAGCTTTGAAAATAAAATGGGTGAGATTCCCAGAAAAAGGGACTAATTTTGTGCAGCAAAGAAAGCTGGATGTAGGTACTGCACCCTAGAATGAGAAGAGAAATGATCAGTTGTGCTCAAGCTGAGGATCCTTGGCGAGAGGCATTGAGGACAAGGAAGCAAGAGCAGAAATTAGAATGCTGGAAGAGGGCCGAGGGTAATATTTCCAATGGAGAAGAATCAGGCAGTATCCTGTTCAAGTGACTGTAACAAAAGCTTCAAAAATTACCAGGCCGGGAGGTCAAGAGCAGCAAAGATTGCTCTTTAGAAATGCAGTTAAGGCCAGTGAGTGATTCTGGCTTTGAAATTGAGTGACTCTGCACTCCCCTGAACCCATTACTGGTCTTCAAAGGACCACAACCTCAGGGCTAGTGGGGCCCTCTGTCAGGTCCTAAAAGTACTCGAGACATTACTGCCTCCGCTCATCTGCTTGTGTAAACCATCCCTGGCTGAAGGGGGTTAGAATTTCCGCATCAAATGAAACCTAGGTCACAATTTGTTTTCAACAACTTTAACTGATCGACCAATGCATGATTCTTTTTCTTTGCTCTTATGAACTGGTGAAGTCTGAAGACAAACTAAAAGACAAAGCAAAACAAAATTTCCTGAGAATAATTTCACAAATTTCTTCTCTTCTAATATTGAACCTTATTAACCCTGATTAAAACAAAGCAAAACAAAATAAAGTTTCTGTTTTTTGTTTAGAAAAGGTAGTGAATATATGAGGCTGATAAAAAATTTATCTCTAGGCAAGGGACTTGAGCAGACATTTCTCCAAAGATGATATACAAATTGCCAACAGGCATGTGAAAAGATGCTCAACATCACAACCATGAAGGAAATGCAAATCAAGACCATAATGAGGTATCACTTCACACCCATTAGGATGGCTCCTATTGAAAAAACAGAAACCAAGTGTTATCCAGGATGCAGAGAGATTGGAACCTCTGTGTCAGTGGGAATGTAAAATGCACAGTTACAACAGAAAACAGTATGGTGGTTCCTGAAATAATTAAAAATAGGATTACCATATGATCCAGCAACTCCACTTCTAGATGTGTGTGTGTGTGTGTATTCTGGATATATATCAAAGAATCAAAAGCAGAGTCTTGAAGAGATATCTGCACACCCATGTTCATAGCAGGCACTAGTCACAATAGCCAATAGGTGGAAACAACCCAGGTGTCCATCAGCGGATGAATGGATAAACAAAATGTAGTATATTATTTCATTTAGAATGGAAGGAAATTCTTACATATGCTACAATATGGATTAACCTCATGGACATCATGCTAAGTAAAATAAGCCCATCACAAAAAGATGATTACTGTGTGATTCCACTTATACAAGGTATCTAGAGGAGTCAGATTTATAAACAGAAAGCAGAATGGTGGTTGCAGGAAGCTTGGTGGGGAGCGGAGACTAGGCAAACTGGGAGTTGTTCAATGGGTATAGAGCTTTGATTTTGCAAGACGAACAAGTTCTGGAGATTGGGTACACAACGATGTGAACATACTTAACACTACTGAGCTGTGGTCTTAGAAATAGTTAAGATGGAAAATTTTATGTTATATGATTTTTACCATAATAAATATGCAAATTATGATCAGAATTTGTTGATGTGAAGATATTTGGAATGTTTCTACTATGAGTCGATTTGACACAAGCAGATTTTTTTATTTCTTGTAATTTAAACCCCTTTATATTGCATGATGTTTTCTTCTTAAAATTGCATTTGGGCAATTGCTGCTAACTTTGTAATTATTGCATTGAGCTTTAAAAAATTATAATAAGGGGCGCCTGGGTGGCTCAGTCGTTAAGCATCTGCCTTCGGCTCAGGTCATGATCCCAGTGTCCTGGGATCAAGCCCCGCATCGGGCTCCCTGCTCTGCGGGAAGCCTGCTTCTCCCTCTCCCGTCCCCCTGCTTGTGTTCCCTCTCTCACTCTGTCTCTCTCTGTCAAATAAATAAATAAAATCTAAAAAAAAAAAAAAATTATAATAAGATTTTATAAACACTGCTGGTTTTAAAACTAAATTTTTCCTTCTAATTTGGCTTTTAAGAAATAAAGAATAATGTATTTTAAGCAGTGTTTAAATAAATCATAATTAATTATATTTTAGATACATTGACTAAGCTGGGCCTTATAATTAGAGAGCTAATTATGTTGAAAATGCAATTTCACTATCCCCCTGGGCTCGTGTGGTTATTTCTATGCTCTAATTTTGACATGCAGTGTTTATTTGCCACTAGGCAACACCTGATAAAAATATTTAAGTAATGCAAGGACAGTTATATACCTATGAAGACATGCAAAAATAGTTTTATGTGAGAAAGATGATTATCTGCTTAACATTTTGAATATTTTCTTTGATTTACATATGTCTCATTAATGATAAGTAGGCAACATAGCTCTCATCACAAGTCTAGACTGCTCAAAATACTGGGTTTTTGAAAAAGTGAGGTGATGGTCAAGCCTTCACATATAACCTCTGTACCAAGGCATGAAGAGATATCACCTAGGTGGCAATCATTTTGTAGCTGAGATATTAGAATTCTTAGCTTAATGCAACATAGAATCAAGAGGTGTCAATAGCAAATTCTCACAGAAAGGTGGAATTTAAAACTGGACCTGACACAGAGTAAGTAGGTCTTCCAGGAGGAATTTTGTGCCTCTGATTTTCATTCTGTGACAACAGAAGTCCTTTAACTTTTTTGAATTCCAGTTCCTTCAAGCATTAAGTAGAACTAACAAACACCTGCTCTTTATGCTCTTCTTAGGACGCTAAAACAACAACAACAAAGCAAACAAAACCCTCCCGTGTATCTCCTTAGCAGAACATAAGTTGTTTTAGGAATATTTAAAATTCCTTTTTATTAGGACAGAGGCAATGACCTGCTGTGCAGGGGAGCACTTTCAGTGGAATGGCAAGAATTGTGTCTTTTACAGCACGCTACCAAGATGCTGGTTGTTAAAGAATTACAAGCAAAAATGTCTTCATAACACATGTGTAAACTGAATTTTTGTACATTCGTTTCTGAAAATCAGAACCTCTCATAATTGTGTTTATACATTTTTAATAAAAGTGAGCTTATACCAAGTAAAGCAATGTGGAGAAATAGGATAAATAAAAATGTGAGGAAAGTATATATACTAAAGAGATTAGACACAAAATTAAGATGAGTCAATTCTTTTTGTATTAGACATAGAACCATAGAGGCAAGCAATAATTAAATTTCTGTGGTAGACCTTTCATATATTGAAGCACTGTTGTAACTTCTGGTGCCAAAATGTCCCCTAGCATCTCTCTCTGAAATTATTAATTCCAAACAGACTGATAATTTTGAATGTCATACTTTAGAAAAGCAGAAATATTAGGTCAATAAAATAGCTTCTATATTTTCTAAATCCTTTGGAATTATAACAATTTGATCAAAAGATATAGATCCGAAATACATCTATATATTGGATTACAAAAGTCAATGAGCCACTCATTGTTTAGACTTCTGGTTAAAAAAGCTTACTGGTAATTTTATTAATTTATTCATATTCATTGATTATTTCTGCTCTCTCAACACTGAGAAGGCTAGGAATTACCTATAGATGCAGTTACCATTAGAATATTTGCAAAGCTATGTTCATCTTTATTTATGTTTTCCTATTGGAAGTAATCCAGATCCAAACATGTTAGTGACAAAAACGTCACTTATGTGTATATTTATGAAGTTCTTACTGAAAACAAAATGTGGACAATACATTTCTTTTCTTTTGCCTCTCCTTTAAATCTTTTCTCATTCTCACTCAGTTCTATTTTCTCTATCTCTCAGGCATTTTGTTAGGTACATGGAAGAACAATGGAGTCAAAACTCTTTTCTGGTCACCCTGGGTCCATTCTGCTGTGAAGTTCTCATCAATGATCACAGTGATGAGAAACAAACAGCAGGATGTAGTCAAGGACACAAGAATCTAGTCATGGAGCAAAACCCTACAGATAAATACTTTTGTGTTTGTTCTTTTACCTCCTGGCCAATGGCTTGTCACCAATTCCACATTCTCCATCCTCATCACTGTAATCCTCAGAACTGAGGGAGATCTGATGTCCCTTATGCTCAATTCGTGAAGCTTTATTTTTAAAAATGTCATCAAAGTAGATATATATTCAGATAAAATTTGGCTCTAATATTTTGTGAATTCGCAAAATGTAGAGTCTTCACATTGTGGCAGAACCAGAGTGATTTAAAGATTCGATGACTAATTCACCACAACTTATTGTAGCTGCCAAACGATATCTAGGTCATTTTTTAAGTCACCCTGTTGACTAGAAATATAAGAGGAAAGAGAGTTTTGAATAGTTTTGCTGTAGGGCAAAAAGATTTAGCCTTTGAGGGACAAGTGATATACATCATGCTTAGAAAACATATATCATTTCATTGACATCCATGAAATATATATTTAATTTAACATATATTCATTGAACACCTAGTATATCCATAGCACCATTACACATACTATACATACCATTTGCTAGTTTGCAGTTTATACTTTAGTGTGATATACACACATGGGGATATTAAGTTAACATGATTGCAATGTAACTGTGTACTGATCCTCCCAAGAAAGTATATCAGTACATTCTAAATGAGTGGAATGACAATGACCCATGAGGGAAAGGAAAAGACCATCATGGGCTAGAGTGGTTTCTCTTTAGAAGTGCCAGAGCTTGGAAGGCATGTGGGCCATGGTGTCAACTCACCATCTCACCATGTTTTCTCTTGCTCTCTTTATTCCAGTTGAATGACCTTCTTTCCCCTCTTACCTGTGATTCTTTTTCCTCCCTGCTTCTCTGAGTTAGCTATTATTTCTCTTTCACACCGAGCTCAATCATCACTTCCTCAGGGAATGCTTTCCTTGCTTTCACTCACAATGAGAAACTAATAAGGCAAATGATGGTTATCCTTTGTTTCTGATATCTATTACTGCATAACAAACCACCTCAAGGTTGAGTGGTCTAAAACAACCAAGTGTCATTATCTCTCATGGTTATGTAGGTTTCCAGGGTAGGCATCTCTTGGAGTCTCTCATACCATCTGAAGTTTTGATGGATAGATATCCAAGATGGTTTCTTTGCCCACATGTCTGGAACTTCAGTCCTCCTTGGCCTCTTGGTCTCTCCTTATAATGTTTTATCTTTCAGGGCCTCTCCAGGTAGCTGAGACTAACACAGAAAAATAGTTTCACTTCTTGCAGCAACTGGCTTCTTAGAGGCAAGAAGCAGAAGCTGTCATGCCAGTTAAAGTCTGCCCCCAGAAGAGAAACAATGTCACTTCTGTGATATTCTATTAATCAGAGCAATCCCAGGATTTAAAGGGTGCAAAAATGCACTTTACCTCTCCCATGGATATGTAGAGAAATCACATTACAGGAGAGTGCATACAGCAGGAGTTCTTGTTACAGTCACCTCTGGAAAATATAATATGATACAAATATAAGTATAAATATATTAGCCACATAAATTTTAGAGTGAGGAGTAACATATACAAGCATGCTGCTTAGAAAGGGGAATGATGAAAGATGGCAGGAAGCTCAGGTGAAAATGTGAGGGTGAAGTGGGTTTTGCCATCTGGTTATTACAGAACAGGAAGTCAGAACAGAGAGTCAGGAATGAATTGCAGGAATAAAAGTGTCTTTGAGAAATACCTAAAAATAGGAAGAGGAAACTAGTGATAAAAAACAGGGTTCTTGAGCAATAGCTTTTGGTGGCACTCACAGAAATAGTGAGGGAAGCAGTGTGTCATCAAAAGCCAAGATGAGGGGTGCCTGGGTGGCTCAGTCCGTTGGGTGTCCGACCCTTGATTTTGGTTCAGGTCATGATCTCAGGGTTCTGAGATGGAGCTCTGTGTCAGTCTCCATGCTTGGCGGGGAGTCTGTTTGAGATTCTCCCTCTCGCTTTGCCCCTCCTCCTGCTCTCTCTCTCTCTCTCTCAAATAAATAAATAAATATTAAAAAAAAAAAAAAAGCCAAGGAGAGAATCTATTTCTCTAGCTCCTAATGTGGTTAAGACAGAAGTACAGTCCTGGGCTAGAAGATGGACTGTAGGGATAGCATAGCAAGTACAAATATGTTTCTCATAAAGAGGTTTATGGACTAAAAGCATGCCAATCTAGGATTGAAAGGGAACAGTTAAAGGCTTTAATCATCTGTCTTGGTTTAAAATGTAATGTCATGGATATAGTTTGGATTTTTATAATAAGTCTTCATTTTAGCCCCATAGCACAGATATTTAAGAAATAAATTTTTGAAATGTGGTCATCCCTCCACCCACCCAAAAAATTACCCACTCCCTCTTCTCCTGGGTTGTATCTGTAGCATTTCAAGGAGCTTGCAGTGTCAAGTGATTAAGGATGGCATCTGTTCCTGGTAGCTGCCCTCTCCCTGAGCTGGCATTTTCTGAAGCAGCCTTGTCCTGGCTGGTCTGTGTGTGTTTGCCCATGCAGACTGCTTCTGTGACACCCTCGAATCTTGTCCAGAGGCTGCACGGGTCATGCTGGGACTCAGTTAATGCTTGGGACTCTCTTGGGTGTGCAGAAATCACGCTGTTTTTCTTGTTTATGCTGAGACCACAGAAACTCAATGAGGCTTCATATAATTCTTCACCCCTTCCTGATGACTAGAGAAAAAGGAAACCATCTACTCCTAGTGTAAGGTAATTGTATGAGGCTTACTGGAGATATCTGAATCCAGTCCTACTCTGAGGACGTTCCTTGTCTTCATCTCCACCAAATGAGACAAAGGTTCCTTCTACACTTGTTTCCCACAAAATATCTGGAGTCCTCTGCCCCTCAAGACAGAAGTCCCTCAAGACTTCCTTCAGCAGAGCATGGATATCTCTACCTCAGACCCCACTGTATCTACTCACTCTTACATCTTTTTCTCACTCACTTCTTTCCCCAAACTTTTTGGAGTTATTTTTCATCTTGGGGTTGGGAAAGAAGAGAGAGAAGAGGACAGAAGCAGTGAAATTTCACTTGAGTCATCTAGTACTTTTTTGCCTTGAATTCCCTTGTTGGCTAGATTTTACCCATAAAAATGTAGGCTTTTGATCCTCAGCAGTCTGTTCTTTGAGTCTATGAGTACATTTCTTCCAGCAGTGGATAGATGCAGGCACAGGGTAGCATAAAATATAGCAGATACATGTTGATTAATACTTCAAGATATTATTCCACTATAACACTAAATTACCCAACTTATGGGTTATTCAAATTTTGCTTTGATATAATAAATAAGGCAGGGAAAATATTAGTTTGAATTGTATGAAATTGCTACTAGTCGAGAATTTTAATCAGAAAGGCAGAAAAACATTGCAACACAGAAGCATGGGGTCTAGTGTATTTTTTTCTCAGGGCCTGGCCCATGTATCATCTGCTTCAGAATTAAATGGAGTAGATGTAGTGGGAGGTAATAAAATTATTAAAGTGGTGTTAACTGTACCCTACTTCCAGCTTTCTAGCCAGAAACTCTAGAGGTGAGGTCTGTGATTTTGCATTTATAACCAGCATGCCACATGACTGGTTATTTGGTACATGTACGAACCCCTCTTTGGGAGTTTTTATTTTTTGTATGGTGTTAGTGAATAATCAACCTGAGTTAGCAACAGATAATAGATCTTTTTCAGAGGAAGCCATTTTCTGTTTCCTTGGCTTCAGCCATCGTGAACTTACATCACTTTGTCACATATGCTAACTAAACATTTAATCAATATTTTTATGTCATTGTTTAATGAGCAATTCATTTCACTTGCAGAGAAGAGAAAACTATTCTCACTTAGTTAGGCATATTTTACACCAAAGAAATACACAGCAGAGTCAAGGACAAAGAAGCGCAAAACTATTTCCTTAACCATTGTTTGTTTAAATAAATGGGGATTGTGTCTACAGTTAGCAAAGAAAAAGAATTGGAAAATGTAAGTTGCGTTTATGTAAAATAAAACCAGGATTGAAATTTTTCCTCCTAAAGCTGAAATTACTTATATGACATAAAGTGAAAGATGTAACAATTGATAAAAGGATTTGAGTTCACATGAAATATGCCATCTGATAAATTAGACTTTTAAGAAATGGATTGTTAACCTAACTTTTTATATTAAGATTTTTAAACATAGAAAAATAGCTAATGGAAAATTTCAAACACTTAACTACTAGTTATAAGATGTAAGTTAGGGGTTATATTTACTTGAATTTAATTATGGGGAGAGGGAAAACCAACACATTACCTGGAACAGCAAACCAAGGTGCTACGTAAGTTGGTTACAAATCAGCAAACAAGAAAATGCTGAGGAAATTGTAACTTACAATTAAAATGATGTTGGCAACAGAAAATTGTCATTTTTCATGGGTTGGTTATTTAACCACTACCTTTAATGCAGTATGTGGCTTCAAAAGAAAGAAGTTAACCAAGTTTATGTGTGTCTCTTTAAGAATTTTAGTTCAAGTGCAGTCAATCCTGATTAACTTTAACCCAACTAAGTGGAACCCTTAATTAGCGATATTTTTTTCCCTCAAAAAGCTGAAAAAAAGAGGTAACACACACACACAAATAAGCTTATTTCAAAGTTTTACTTTAAAAATTTCCACCAAAAACTTCCAGAGCATATTTTGTAGTCAATGTCTATTTAGAAAAATTTCCCAATCCACTATTTTCTTTATTATATAAAGATGCTATACACATACCCTAAATATTAATATAGACTCTCAAAAAAAGACTCTGTTTTATTTAATATACTTCCTAAGGCAAAAAAGTAATCTTCATTACAAAACAAAAAAAGATAATTTCAGGAATTCTCTTATTTGTAATTAATGAGAACACTAAATTAATCTAGAATAATCCATTTATTGAGCTTTTTGACTTAGTAAACTTAAACTTTAATAGCTGGGACAATTTATTGGTAACTGTCAGGTAGGCATCAAAGAGAACAATGAAAGATGATCCAGACAGTGGACACTTAAATTGTTTGTCAGCAACCTCACCCTGGGCATGCACGGGAGTGAGGTTTAGAGAGAAGGGGGCAAACAAATTATAGAGATAGGAAAAGGAAAACCCTTGGAGGATTTTTATTATTATTATTATTTTTTTTTAAAGATTTACTTATTTATTTGAGAGAGAGAGAGAGCGCATGAGCAGTGATGGGGGGTGTAGAGGGAGAGAGAATCTCAAGCAGACTTCTGACTGAGCACGGAACCTAATGCGGAGCTCGGTCTCACAACCCTGAGATCATGACCTGAGCCAAAACCAAGACTTGGACACTCAACCAACCGAGCCACCTGGGCACCCCTTGGAGGAGTTATATTATTTAAAGATTTTTTAAATTTATTTATTCATTTGAGACAGAGAGAATGAGAGAGAGAAAGCACATGAGAGGGGGGAGGGTCAGAGGCAGAAGCAGGCTCCCTGCCGAGCAGGGAGCCCGATGCGGGACTCGATCCAGGGACTCCAGGATCACGACCCGAGCCGAAGGCAGTCGCTTAACCAACTGAGCCACCCAGGCGCCCGAGTTATATTATTTAAAAAAAGAAGAAGAAAGCAGAGAAAAAAAGCAACCCTCTTTTTTTTTCTTATTTTAAAAGATTTTATTTATTTATTTGACAGAGAAAGAGAGAAAGAGTTCACAAGCAGGGGGAGAGACAGAGGAAGAGGGAGAAGCAGACTTCCCGCTGAGCGGGAAGCCCCATGTGGGGTTCGATCCCAGGACCCTGGGATCATGACCTGAGCCGAAGGCAGCCGCTTAACCGACTGAGCCACCCAGGCGCCCCAAAAGCAACCCTCTTGATGGTGATCTTCCCTTAGTTACCACATCACTTAAGTAAAATATTTGTAAATTGATGGGAATAATGCCCAAAAGAGGAAAAACGGATGATTCAGGAAAGAACAGGGAGAGGAAAAGGCGCCATGTCTGTGAGTAAGCATAACGTAAAGACTTTTGTTTTAGATAGAATGATTTAACGTTAGAAAATGTAACTTCCTCAAAACAAAGACATATATTTAGGGAACTATTACTTGGAATCCTGATAATATATGTTTGTGTATGTGTTCGTAAAACTGGATAAAACAATCTTAAAATTTACCTGGAGAACAAATACCAAAGATTAGCCAAGAACATTTTGAGAAACAATAACATAGAAAAACATGTTTTCCTAGACTTAGAACATCCAAGAAAGCAAATATAAACGGACCAATATGGTATCTACATGGTAGTAGACAAATGGCTTAGTAAAATATAATAAAAAATCCAGTGTTAGGTCCAAAGATGCATGAGAATTTCATGTGGCAGTTAAATTCACTGGGAAGGAATTTGTTATTCTATAATAAGTGCTTGCAAAAGTAAATTTCCATCTGAATGAAAAGAATATTAGCCTTTACCTTACAATAAAGAGAAATGAACTTCAGAGGAGTTAAAGTGGTAAGGGTAAAATTAACATTTTGTGAGGACATCTAGGAAACCATAAGTACAACCTAGAGATGAGGTTGAATTTAAGCAAGACTAAAAATCCACAGGCTATAAAATAAAAAATAGACAGATCTGATTACATAAAAAGAGCTTAGGATATAGTCAAGAAATGATATGATGGACCATGTATGCCAAGAGGAAGAAGGAAGGGTGGGTGTGGAGGGAGAGAGTAGAGGGATGAAAAAGCTGGAGGACTCAGTTCTCATGCAAGGCTCATGCTGGTCACGGATAAGCAAGTAAAAGTAGAGAAAGGTGTAGTCTGAGTGATTAGTTTGAGCCAGGGATTTGGGGAGTGGAGTAATTAGAGACAATGATAAGATCTAGGTGGGATCAGATCATGTACCTCAAGAAGCTGGGAAGAGTGAAGAATGATGAATGAGAACACTTCAAAACTACCTTACATCAATCTGTTCTTAAGATACATAGAAAGTGCTTACTTGGGCTTGCACAAGCCTTCCCCGCCATCCGCAAATCCAGAGCTGATTAAGGGATGGACCAGCCTGGCAGCTCCCCAGACCTCAATCTATAAAAGTTGCTAAATCATTGTTGGAATACTAATCGTTGCTGGAAATGTAAGAGTGTTAGGATTTCCTCTTCACCGTAGTTGTTCTCAGGGAGATTGACAGGGGAAAGAGGTCCTTCCAGCCTTCTTTCCTCCCAACAGTTATCATCCAGTACCAAGAATCAATAAGCTATTTCCAGAAAGAGTTGAGTCCGTTTAACTGCAGGCCTTCATTTTGCTGACTGGAGTGTCTAAATTTGGAGCCAAGATTTCTCAGAGAAATAGAGGAAGAGTTGATTGTTCCTACAGAACTTTTACTACTTTAAATGTGGAAAATTATGAGTGTGTAGGATCAGTGAATAATTCCATGCCCACCCCCGTCTGCCCAGACCCCTGCCAACCACGTTCCTGGATTTCATCTTCTCTAAGTCATTCTCTACGAAGAATATTTGCACTGAGTTCCTAGTGAAGACAAGAGAAAGCCTAATAATACCATGAGACACAGTTTATCAAGGCTCTAGAGAAGGTGAGAAATCTGGAAATACTTTGGGAGTTATTTCTGCCATCTCTTTAGGGCGGACAAAGGATGTAAATTTACCAAGTACAAATCTTCTTGGACTTACGTCCCAATAAACCCATAATAAGTTGAAAATATCATAAGTTAAAAATGTGTTTAACACATCTAACCCATGGAACATCATAGCTTAGCCTAGCCTATCTTGAACATGCTGAGAACACTTAGATTAGTCCACAGTTGGGCAAAATCATCTAACACAATGCCTGTTTTATAATAAAGTGTTGACTATCTCATGTAATTTATAAAATACTGTATCAAAACTGAAAAACGGAATGGTCATATGGGCACAAATGGTTGTGAGTGTAGAGATTGTTTACCCTCATGATCACCACGGCTGCCCAGCATCATGACAGAGTATCCCACCACATACCATTAGCTCAAGAAAATATCAAACTTCTAAATTTGAAGTATGGATTCTACTGAGTCCGTATCACTTTTGCACTACCATAAAGTTCAAAAGTCGTAAGTTAAACCATTGTAAACCGGGGACTGTCTGTAATGCTTTATCAACAATCTTCAGAGGCAGCCAACTGAACCAGTGCAGGCTGGCGGCAATAGAAACAGGCGTGGGGTTCTGGCAGCAATGGACAGACTGAGGTAGGAGAGAAGCTTCTTTGGTTTTAATCCTCTGTATTCATTTCCTAAGGTGGGAGAGATAGCATCACCTATTAGACTAATGTGAAACACTGTCCTAATTTACTTCCAAGTTTGGGTCTTTCTGACTTAGATTTTTTTTGCTTTTTCTATGTTTGACATTTTTATCTTCTGGATTTTTTTTTTTTTTAATATCAGCCCATCTGTATACGGTTCTTCTCTAATCATCTTATCACATCCTTGTTTAAGCAACAAAATCTACAGCATTATGTTTAGTTGTGTCATGAAAATATATCTATGTTTTCTTTTGAAGCATCTGTGATTATTATGGAGAGATCTGGACGTGGAGTACAAAGACCAGATTTGAAGCTCAATTCCTATGCTTAACATCTGTATGGATGTGGGACATTTTCCTGATTTGTTTTAGACCCCATTTATCACTTAATGAAGGAGTGAACCATTTGAAAATGCCCATGATATAGAAATGCTCCCTAAGCTATTTTTTAAAATTTTCCACTTTAGACAATGAACTTAGAGAAAACTTACTTGCTTTACCCATTTTATGTGATATTAACCACATTGTGTGCAGTAATGACTAGGAGTCTCTAATCCACTAATAGAGTTTGAGAAGACATGACCACATGGGGACAGTTCTCATCAGATACTTTAGGGAGAAGGCAAAATACTTCTTTTGGTGTCTATGTGAGGTATATGATTTTGTTACTCTTATAGGACATATCCAGTTTCCTGGGAAATAAAGCAGTGGCCCTTATTTTTCCAATATGCTTTTTTAATTCATATAACCATGTCAAATGGCATAGTCCTTCAACATCCTCTTGATAGTGGAGAGTAATTCTATATTGAGGTGAACACAATCTCAGGTATAGAAAGGAATGGGGGAATTAGTGAAATCTTGTGTACCTATATTTATTCATTTTCCCTGAATAAAATTATTAAACTAGACAAAGTGTGTGTGTGTGTGCACACGCACGTGTTTTGGGATGTCGATAAAGGAAAGAGAAGAGAAAAAGAAATCATAAGAGTTATTCCTTCTCTTACGAGATTATGTCTAAGAAAAGCACAGAGGAACAAGAACCATTCAGTGTGATGTATCCAAAATGACAAAATAACATCATCCAGACTGCCCGTTTGTGGTGCAGCAGTGAACATTTTATGAGTGATCTAGTTCTTGTGGAATAAGTCAGCACACTCTCCTAGAGAAAACAGATATTGAATGAAGCTTTAAAAAGGGGGATGATGTGGGTTGAGAGAGACAGAGAGAGAAAAGGCTTTCCACACAGGAGCCTTGGAAGACGACTGAGTGTGTGATAACAGGAGCAGATCTGTTTGCAGGAAAAGGGAAGTGATGGGGGGGTGGGGCTGGGGAGTGATGTGATTGGAGAGTTAGAGAAGCTACAGTCCGTGGAGGACCTTTCAAGGTTTTTCTTGACCAAGGGGAGGCAATAAACCTGTGCTTTGTGAAGCTCCTGCCGAGCTCTTCTCAGAGATCACCATCTGGGCACAGCCTTAGGGTAACTATACTGAGTGACGCTCCCCACTTGCCCAATGCAAGTGCTAACAAAGGCTGTTTGGCGTGTCAGACCACACAAGGTAGCGTAAGGAGTGTCAGTATTTTTTTTTCAAAAGGGAGAAACAATTCTGAGAAGCCTGTCACAATCTCCTAATCCAATGGAGTCCCTAAGATATTTTTATTTATTTATTATTTTTTAATTTAAATTTTTTTATTATGTTATGTTAATCACCATACATTACATCATTAGTTTTTGATGGAGTGTTCCATGGTTCATTGTTTGCGTATAACACCCAGTGCTCCATGCAGAACGTGCCCCCTTTAATACCCATCACC
>NC_138370.1:85044888-85061605 GCF_054177405.1 Leptonychotes weddellii
AAAAAAAAAAAAAATGTGTGCACAAGGCTAAATCAGAAAATATGAATAATCAGAAAATATGAATAAATGTCCAATGATTTTTTTTAAAAGCACAGATTTGAGGATGTATTTCTGGCTTAGTTTAATATTTTATCTGCCTTATTCATTTCTTTTATTGTATTTCAAAGTTGACCATAATCAAATCTTCCTTGCAATTTAATAATACAAGAATATTTTGGAGATTAACAATATTATTTAGTAGAGTAGCGAAATTGTAGTTCAAAGTAACCACAAATATTTTGATGTCTATAGTAAATAAAGCCATCACTGCTTCTGAATTTTTTTCAGTCTTAGTTATTTAGAAAATGAGATTAAAGAAGCTTACCTCAAGTGAAAAACAAAAGAAAAATACCTTAGAAAGAAACTAAGTCACCCTTATTTTCAAGAGTCAAATGAAATAAAATTCACTCCTAAATGATAGCATGCTCCTTTCTTTAGTTCATTTTGTTTCTATTTAAGTTTTCTTTTTTTTTTTTAAAGATTTTATTCATTTATTTGAGACAGAGAGAGAGAGAGCACAAGCGGGGAGAGGGTCAGAGGGAGAGGGAGAAGCAGACTCCTTGCTGAGCAGGGTGGCCAATGTGAGGCTCAGTCCCATCCTGGGATCATGACCTGAGCCGAAGGCAGACGCTTAACCAACTGAACCACCCAGGTGCCCCTCTATTTAAATTTTCAAAAACAATTTGCTTTTTAAGTGAACTGGAAGGAATTTATTCAGCCACTTAATTCATAATTACGAGGGAGGGACATGTAACAGAAAAACGCATAATGTAAGTGAACTAGCTAGATATTTCTAAACTTAAGACAGCCTTGTATGCATATAAAGACTGAAAGAAATGAGAAGTAATGTAAGCAAAAGTCTCAAGGAGGAGATATTCATTCCATTCCATTTAAAATAACCTGTAATGTCACTATATTATAATCTTGTAACAAATAAAACAAAAACATATTTATAAAGGTTTTAAAAATAATGAATAAGGAGTTGATAACAATTTATAACAAGGAGACATGATTTTCAAGTAGTTTGTCATCTGATTAGGGTTTTACTTCACTGTGGAATACTCTGACTTCAAATTCCCCAGAGTTTAAAGTATTTTGTTAGTTTCACTCTCAACATAATTGAATGACCTAATTTTTTTAATTAATAGATTTTATTTTTAGAACAGTTTTAGATTTAAGGAAAAATTGAAAAAATCAAGTATGGTGTACACAGTTTCATCTATTATTAACCTTTTCATCAGTATGGTACATTTGGTACAATTAATGAACCAATACTGATACATAATTATTAACTAAATTCCAGAGTTTATTCAGCTTTCCTTGGTTTTTAATATATTCTTCTGTTCCAGGATCCCATCCAAGATACACATTATGTTTCATTATTCATGTCTCCTTAGGGTACGTTTTGACTGTGACAATTTTTTCTTAGGATGTAACAGGCTGTGACTTTCCTTGTTTTTGATGACTTTATAGTTTAAAGGAGTGCTGGTCAAGTATATTGAGGATGTTCTTCAATTGGAATTTGTCCAATGTTTTTCTTGTGATTAGATTGAGCTATGGGTTTTAGGAGGAAGACCACAGAGGTGAAGTACAATTTTCATCATTTCAGATGAAGAGTACATACTATCGACATGATTTTGACTGCCACTAGTGATCTTGAGCTCATGGCTAAAGTTGTGTTTGTCGGGTCTCTCCATTGTAAGGTTACTCCTTTCCCCACTCTCCCTCCTATGCTCCTTAGATGGAAGTCATTTTTGGATAGAAGCCTGAACTTAGGAAGTAGAGAGTAATACTCTACCTCCTTTAAGGTGAAGTATCTGTATCATTTATTTGGAATTCTGCACAGGAGATTTGTCTCTTCTCCCTCATTTATTAACTTACTTAATAATTTCTTCATATCAGTATGAACTCATGGTTATTTATTTTATACTTTGCATTATAACTCAATACTACTTTATTTTCTTGCTCAAATTGCTCCAGCTTTGGCTATTGGGAGCTCTTTCAGCTCTTACCCCCCTCAATGTGTTTTTTAAAGGATCCATTTTTTATGTAAACTCCCAATCAAATGCTAGCACATGCCTAATTTTTCTGGGAGTGAACCACTGAGAAGACACAATGTGAAAAAAAATCTTCAAATCTTTGCAGCATTAAAAACAAGAACTGATCAATGTTACAAAAGCCAAACTTGAAAATGTGAGGCCATAAAGGGACAGAGGAAGTGATAAAATATGATCCAAAGCATTATGGATACAGTAAGGATTTTCCACCATTTAATAATGATGTCGAAAACTCTCTCTAAATCTTTGAAATCATTGTACTGTCCATATTTAGCAAAATAAGATGGTATCAGCTTTCATCAGATATACACATTAAAAATCCTGAAAACTGTATTCATCATTTTAGGATACTACCTAGCAGGAAGCCATCTGTATTCCTTTTTTTGGAAATCGTAAGAGTTGCAGTTTGTTTGCTAGCCTCAGATTCAGAAATGCTTTCTTTCTCTGGGAATCAGACTACCCAAAGTTTGCAAAACTCTAATAAGTAAAATTCTTTACAGACCTGTAGATGATATTTTTAAGAAAGAGTGGGCCCAATTCTTCCCCTGTTGGAAGTGAGTCATGTTGGAAGAAAACTCCTAGGTTTTCAGGAATACAGGTCAAAGATCCAGTGGGGATGACCCTTGGAGAAAAGAATATGTGCTGAGCAAACCCACAACACAAGAATCTTCCAGAGTTCTTCTTTAATCAGTACTCTAAATGTGGAAGCATGCTATTACCAGAAAAAAAAAATCAGATCTAAGGGTAATCTTATGTATATATGTATGTATATATTGAATCATTGCTCCACTGTAAACACCAATCACCATACCACTTTTTATGTACAAAAATACCATATAAAAGGCCAGACAATATTAAAACCAGGGTATTCCTCAGATTATTCTGATAATTCTGTTCATTCACTACTTTTTAAGATGGATACACTTGGAAGAAACAGTTACAGTTGGTTAATTATCATTTACCAGTTGTGTGACTTGAACTTTCTTTGTCTCTGAGTCTCACTTTTTTTCTTAACCTAATACTTACTTCTTTAAGTCATTATGAGAACCTGAACATGAAAAATCATGCTAGAAGCTTAAATTTAGGATTACCAATATCTACATGTAATACAACCCATCAGTTAGAAATGCAACTGATTCAACTGACTAATATCTAATCATAGGTTAAAATATTTGGAGACAAAAATTTCCTAAATACTGTGTATATTTCCCTCTTCTATAGCACAGTTTAGTGAGTTCAAAGTGGCTTTTTTTTTTTCATTAAATCTTCTTGATAGCTCTGTGGGATAAATAAATTGCAAAGCTTATCATCTACTTTCCAATGGAAGGGAATTGAAGAGAGAAGCTGTGAGTCATCCACGATGAATCATTAAGTGAATGAAATACTACCAAATTTCTTAAATTGTACTATAGGATTCTGGTTGTACTTCCTTATGAAAAAAGTGCAACTTGGGGCGCCTGGGTGGCTCAGCCGTTAAGCGTCTGCCTTCGGCTCAGGTCATGATCTCAGGGTCCTGGGATCGAGCCCGGCGTCGGGCTCCCTGCTCCACGGGAAGCCTGCTTCTCCCTCTCCTACTTCCCTTGCTTGTGTTCCCTCTCTCACTGTGACTCTCTCTGTCAAATAAATAAAATCTTTAAAAAAAAAAGAAAAGAAAATAATGCAACTAGACAGACATGAAATTAGAATAGAACTAAAGACTTTCTACTCACTGGCTTAATCATCACATTCCTGGTCTCCTATTTTCCAGTAGCGAATAACACAAACAGTATTTTGGGAAGTTATAACTTACTATAGTTTTAGATGGCATCAAAGTCAGTTTATGTAGCTTACCATGTATTTCCACTGCTTCTCAAGAAGGCATCGACTTTATTTCAGTTCATGATTTGCGTTTTAATGCCATAGTAATATGGGCAGAGCTTTGGCTCGCAATAAGGTAAAGGGAATTTCCTTTGGGCAATATTTCCAAATGTATGTATTCTGTCATCATCCTTTATTGTCTTCTTTATAATAGAAACAGGAGCCCAAAGTTGGTAAATTAGTAAAAAGGAGCTGTTTTCCTCTCTATTTTATTTTAAAGCTGTAAGAATGAAAATGCTATCACCTAGATTGTGGATATAATCTCTAACGAAATACCGAGAAAGCAAGTGTATTATATTGTTTTCCTTGTATCATAAGAATAAAGCACAAGAGCAGCCTATGGGCACGTAATGGTATATTCTTTCTAAAAAGCTTTGTGATAAAGAATAAATTTACAGCAAAGAAAGACAAAGATAAATGCAGAGAATGAGAGAGCATCAGAAGAGCATTCCTCGAGGCAAATTCTATCTAGAATTTGGAAACTAGAAACAGAAAGAGCTAGTGAAACACGCCGCCCCTCAACTCAGCAAATCCACATGTATATGAGGAGGCATAGAGAAGAGCAGGTTTGAATTCTGTACAAGTTAATCGTCATCACTGTTCATCTCCTAGCTTCTGTTATTTTCAGAACCAAATGACACAGAGTATAGCCCTGTTTATTTATTCATTCACTCATTGATTCGTTCATTCATCCGTTTATTCTTGCAACAAATAATTTATTGACTGTCTACCAATTAGAATCTTTTCCCCCCCTTTCATTGGTGGTTCCAGAGAAAGACACTAAAGTGCTTCACATCGATGAAACTGATTCACATTGCTCTTATTTCTGTCCACAAAGGAGCCTGGAAAATTGCACGTGTTCTTGAGTGGGCATCTGAAAGCAGTGGGCTCCAGGCACAATCCTGCACATCAGACATGCTAGGAAGGAAGGGTACCAGCTGGGGCATGGAGACTCTCACTGGACCCCACGACGCTTAAGCTGGTTCAAATAAAAAGCCTTTGAAAATCCTTTCATCAAGCTTCAGGTCGGCTTGAGCTTTTCAGACTCTTCCTCATCACCTTCCCGGGAGAGCAGCTTCTCCTTTCTCTGTTTGAGTGATTCCTTCCTTTTTAGCTATAAGAAAAACCTCATTTAGACCTCCTAGGATCTTGATAATTTATGTTAAGATATGCGATTTCACTTCTCCCAGGTCCTAACTTGAGCGGCAGCCATTTCTTCCCCTTCATTGTTAATCACATCAATCTTATGTCACAGATCCAGAATTTTTTAGAAAAGTAAATGCTCTATGCCTGTAATAAACCTTTCATCAAGGGCCATTGGGATTCTTATATTTAGCTCCTCTATCATCCACATGTAGTGTGTCTTTTTATTTTGTATCAATATTAATTTTTTCTGATACTGATTATGTAGAATCAGTCAATCAGATTTGTTGGTTGAGCTTTAAAACACCCAACTGAGCCACTTGATTTATATATGTGACAAAATTTTATTGAGAACTTTGCTTTTTTGCCGGACATCGGACTGGAAACTGGGGAGTGGAGACAAATGAAACAAAATCTCTATTTTCTAGGGGTTTGATGTTTAGTAGAAAAGCCAAGTGAGCACAGTGACTATGCAGTCCTTTGTGAACAGGACTAATCTGAATGCCCATTCTATATGTTTTAATGGTTTATTTTTAATTAAGAAATTATGATATAATTCATATACTGTAAAGTTTTCCATTCTTAGTGCACATTTTTGCAAAGTTGGGCAAATGCGTATTTAAGTAACCATCATCACCACCATCAAGATGATCTGGGAAGACTTCCTCTTCCCTCCCCCTCCCCCATTCCCCTATTCCTTTTTGTGGTTACACTGCTCCCCAACCCCCGATGTCCCTGGCAACAAATATGAATTCTGCTCTTATAGTTTTACCCTGTTTAGAATGTCAGATAGTGTGAAATCACATGGTATGTGGCCTTAGCAAAATGCATGAGCTGTTCATCCAAACTTTTGACTCTATCAATATTGATTCTTTTTTATTATTGAGTAGTACTCAATTATGCAGACATACAATAGTTTATTTATTCCCTGCTGAGACACATATGGGTTGTTTTAGGTTTTGAGATAAATTATAAATAAAACTGCTGCAAACACTTATGTACAGGCTTTGCTGTGGGCATAGGATTTCAATTTATGTGGTGAAAAACTAGCAACTGGATTGCTGGTTGATATGCTAGTTTTGTTTAACTTTATAAGAAATTGCCAAACTGTCTTCTAAAGTAACTGTGCCATTCTGCATTACTATCAGCATCATAGGTCAGTTCCAGTTGCTCGGCATCCTGCCAAGCACTCCATTCTCCTAGGTGTATGGTAGTATCTCTTTGTGACTTTAATGTTTGTACCACCCTAATAACTACAGTACTTATTTTTTATCCATATATATTCTTTGGGGAAGGATGCAGATCTCTTGCCCATTTATCTATGGTGTTGTTATTATTAAGTTTTGAGAATTTTAATTATATATATGTATGTATATATATATATATATAATGCATACACATACTTATTTTCTGAGAATGTGTACCAGGAATAGATGTTGAATTTTGTAAAAGGCTATTCCTGAATAGAGAATTTCATGCTTTTTTCTTATTTAGTCTTCTATGTGTACATTATATCAATTCATTTTAGAATGTTGAACAAACTGAATTCTTAGGACACTCCTCATTTGGATATGATGTATTATCCTTTTTATATATTATTGAATTTTTTAAAAAATTATTTATTTGTGTGTGTGTGTGTGTGAGAGAGAGAGAGAGACAGAGAGAGAGAAGGTGAGCGGGGGAGGGGCAGAGGGACAGGGGAAAGAATCCTCAAGCTGACTCCCCACTGAGCACAGAGCTTGAGCCTGACATCGGGCTTGATCCCAGGACCCTGAGATCATCCCCTGAGCTGAAATCAAGAGTCCAATGTTTAAATGACTGAGCTACCCAGGTGCTCCATATTACTGAATTTTTTAATAGAACTTTTTGTAAAATGTTGCTTTTAAGTTCATGAGGAATGTTGGCCTGCATTTTTTTTTTTTATGTCTTTGCTTGGTTTTGGCATCAGAGTAACACTCACTCATAAAATGATTTGAAAAATGTTTCTTTATTCTGGAACAATTTGTAGAATTTATAAAAATATTAAATGATTCAATATTTGGTAGACTTTGTTAGCGCAGCTAACCGTGTGTGGGTTTTTCTTTGTCTAAATCTTTTAACTACAAATTCAACAAATTTAATTTGTTTTATAGATATAGCATTATTGAGATTGCCTATTTCTTCCTGAGAGAGTTTGGACAGTTTATGTCCTTAGAGGAATTTTTCAATCTCATTTGAGTGTCTAATTTATGACATTATGTGTAATAGCTTGCATTACGTCCCCCAAATACCTATGTTGAAGTTTGCCTTGGTCCATTCAGACTGCTATTACAAAATACCATCAACTAGGTCAATTACAAACAACAGAAATGTATTGCTCATAGTTCTGGAGGCTGGAAGTCAATGCCAGCCTAGCCAGGTGAGGACAGTTTTCTGGGTTGTAGACTTTTCCAACATATCCTCACACAGTGGGAGGGGCCAGGGAGTTCTATGGAGTCTCTTATAAAAGTACTCCACCTTCATGATTTAGGCACCTCTCAGTAATCCCGTCTACTAATATCATCACCTTTGGAGGTTAGAATTTCAATGTATGAATGTGAGGATAGGATGGGAGGGTTGTGCACAAACACTGGAACCATAGCGAAGTCCTAATCTCCAGTGCTGGAGAATGTAACTTTACTTGGAAATAGATTATTAGCCGAAGTAGTTAAGATGAGGTCCTTCTGGAGTAGGTTCAGTCCCTAATTCAGTATACCTGGTGTTATTACCAAAAGAAGACATTTGGACGGACATGCACACAGAGAGATGACCGTGTGAAGTTATGCCATTGGAGTTATGCTGTCACAAGCCAAGAAACTATGAAACTAGGAGAGAATCCTGAAACAGATCCTTGCTAGTACCTTCAGAAGGAACATGATCCTTGCTGATACCTTGAACTTGAACTTCTAGTCTCCAGAATGTGAGACAATAAACTTCTGCTGTTTAAGCCACTCAATTTGTGGTACTTTGTTAAGGCATCTCTAGCAAACTAATGTGGTGTTGTTCATGTTTTAATGTTTGTAGAATATGTAGTGATGTCACCTCTTTGATTTCTGATAATTGTAATTTATGTCTTCTCCTTTTCTGTTCATTTGTCAGGCTACAGGTTTATCAAAATTACTGATTTCTTAAAAAAAAAACAGTTATTGGTTTAAATGACTTTCTCTATTGTTATTTTTGTTTTTATCTTTATTATATCCCTTCTGATTTCATATGGTTTCATTTGCTCTTCTTTTTATAATTTCTTAAAATAGAAGTTCTGGTTATTGATTTTTTTTAAATATAAGCAATCAATTCTATAAATTTCCCCTTAAGCACTACATTATCTACAGTTTATCCTATAAACTTTGATATATTGAGTTTTTATTTTAATTCAATTAGAAATATTTTCTAATTTCCTGTGTCTTGTGTGACTTTCTCTTTGACCCATTAGTTATACAAGGATGTGTTATATAATTTCCAAATATTTGGGGATTTTCCAGTTATCTGATTTCTTGTTTAATCCAGTTTTGTTTCAAATTATACTTTTAATTCTTTTAAATTTGTTTTTTTGTTTGTTCGTTTTATGGTCCAGAATATGATCTCTCTTTGTGAGTGTTAATTTACATGTGCAGTTTAAATGAGGGACTCACAATGTCTATTTATTCCTAGATCTCTCCCAGGAAAATTTATGTAGGCTAGAAAAAAGGGAATTTCTTTCCTTTGTGCTCTTTATATTGTAATGCTTCTTAAGGACTAGGTATTTGACATTAAAATTTTTTTCTGATTCTGATTTCTGATTTGACACATGAAAAGATGCTCAACATCATTAATCATCAGGGAAATGCAAATCAAAACCAGAATGAGATAACACTTTACACCTGTCAGAATGGCTGGAGTCAAAAAGACAAGACATAACAGCTCTTTTTTTTTTTTAAGATTTTATTTATTTATTCATGAAAGACAGAGAGAGAGAGGCAGAGGGAGAAGCAGGCTCCCAAGGAGCAGGGAGCCCGATGCGGGACTCGATCCCAGGACCCTGGGATCATGACCTGAGCCGAAGCCAGACGCCCGACCATCTGAGCCACCCAGGTGACTCTTAGCAAGAATGTGGAGAAAAAGACACCCTAGTGTACTGTTGCTAAGAATGCAAATTGGTGCCACTGTGAAAAACAGTATGGAGGTTCCTCAAAAAATTAAAAATAAAATTACTATAAGATCCAATAATTCCATTACTGGTATTAAACCCCCCAAATCCCAAAAACATTAATTAAAAAAGATACATGCATATTTATGTTTACTGCAGCATTATTTGCAATAGCCAAGATATGGAAGTAACCTAAGTGTCCATCAGTAGATGAATGGATGAAGAGGACGTGGTACACACACACACACATACACACACTGGAGTATTAATCAGCCATAAAATCGAATGAGATTTTGCCATTTGCAAAAACATGGATGAACCTAGAGAGTATTACGCTAAGTGAAATAAGTCAGACAAAAACACCATATGGTTTCATTCATGTGGAATTTAAGAAACAAAACAAAGCAAAAAAAAAAAAAAAGAGAGAGAGAGAGACAAACAAAAAAAACCAAACTCTTAAATACAGAGATCAAACTGGTGGTTGCCAGAGGAGAGGAATAGGAGTGGCTGGGGGATGGGTGAAATAGATAAAGGGGATTAAGAGTACACCTACTGTGATGAGCACTGAGTGATACACAGAATGGTTGAATCATGATACTGTACTGTATGTTAAACTAACATAACACTGCATGCTAATTACATTTCAAATTTAAAAAGAAAGAAACTTGGTCTGCAAAAAAATAGTGATTTTTTTTTTCTGATTCTGATGTAACATCACTTCTTTGATGTAATAGATGATGTCTGGGTTGTGAGGAAAGGCACGGACTCACATGAAGGGGGAAAATGCCATGGGTGATAGATCAAAATATTCTCCTGCCAACTCTTCATCCCCTACACTGAAGTGTAAGTTCTTTTAGGGTAGGGATTATGTCTCATTTTTCTTAATAAACCCAAGGAAGACAGTCAGTTACATAGTAGAGACTTGGTAAATATTTGTTGAATAAATTAAAACAGAAAAGGGAAAGCTCAGTTGACAGGGCTAGGAATGAAGGATTTATAGGGGACATAACATAAAGCATATTTTTCAGATAGAGAAAGAGGAAAAGATAATGTTCAGCCAAATGCAATTGATACCTGTACAATTTCATTTTTTTAAAGGCCAAGAAATTGTTTATGCTACCAGGAGCAGAGATTTCACGTTATGGTGTTTTTATATCATTTTTATAAGTTCAAAGTGTGTAATACCTACAACACATATTTAGCAACTAACATGTTACAGGTTCCAGGGATAAAATAAATAAGCAAATGTTAACATGTTGCAATTGTTTCTCTTTCTTAAGCTTGAAATGCATATGCTCCTGGGTCAGGATAGAACCACACCCAGAACTGTGGTTGATACCATGTTCAGTCCACAGCTTGAGCGTTATAAAATCGGCACAACAGACTGATGAATATGGATGAGAGATCTGGGAAACCGAGAAACAGAGAGTATTTTAAAAAGTAAATCAATTTAGGCCACAGTATTGTTTTGTTACATGGCATGTACAAGGAGAAACATTTCTTCATTTCACATGGGATATAATATCCTGCAATTTTATCCTCATTTCTAAAGCCTCAGCAAACTGTAATTCACAGGCTGGCATGACTTCAGTGGGTGCCGACTTACTGAAGAAGAGATTTTTTTTAAGTTTTATTTATATTTTCTGCACCACACTGTGAAGTGCCCCTGATGCTTTGTTTCTCAGATGCAGGATTAGAGCACAGATGGGAGAAGAAAGGCATGAAATTCTATACTTTGAAACATTCAGTTAAGATTTATATTGTATCTCTTGTTACCTGGCTCCTCTGTAATACCCTTCATTGGAGAATTTCAAAGCCCACGAAGCTTCTCCATTGTATAAATAAGTAAAATTTTATAACTATCATCTGTGAGAAGATTAATCAAACTGCAGTGTGGTGAAATTACAAGGGACAAATGAGAAGGGGGGTCCTTGTTGTTTGTTTTGTCAATAAAATCTGATGTCAACTAGATCTGACCCAGTTTAGGAAGCATAGAAGCCTTAGTTCTTTCTGTTTACTGCTTCTTGGCTCTAGTCCAGTTAGGCCATTGACAATTAAGGAAAAATACTACTTGCTTTCTCATGTGTCTTACATATGCATCCATAGTACAAAATAATCTATACCACAACCACATCAAATACTTTTATTTTTGGTTGGCTTTTTTATACTTACCATTTTGGTAAATTATAATCTAACTCTTGCAATGAACATATTCTAAAAATATAAGCCAGCAGCTATCTCCCAAGAAATAATCTTGCCAAATAGGTTATATTTTCCTTCAAACTGCAATCAGTGGTAGAACATGGGTATTTTTCCAAATATTAAAATAATATTCTTTTAAAAGTAAGGATTCTATTATATTGAAAAAAAAAGTATCTGTGGGAAAGGAACAGGTTATGTCATAAAACATGTGAAATTTTAAGTTCTTCTATTTACATATTTTATATGAGCAGATTAAATACATTTTGGATTACTCATATGCCAAAAAAAAATTACCAGTCAATGTCACATCTCTCAGTCAGCTTTGGTTAGGAAAACAGAAGCTATTCTGCATAAGCCAGAAATAAGTTTAATTCAGAATTAAGTGCTTAAGCTATTGTCGGAGAAACTGAGATAAGGGATATAGGGAAAGCACCACTGAAGGTCAGAGGTTGATAGTGAATATTTTATTTTATTTGTTTTTATTATTTTTTAAAGATTTTATTTATTTATTTGACAGAGAGAGACACAGCGAGAGAGGAAACACAAGCAGGGGGAGCGGGAGAGGGAGAAGCAGGCTCCACACAAAGCAGGGAGCCCAATGTGGGGCTCGATGTGGGGCTCGATCCCAGGACCCTGGGATCATGACTTGAGCCGAAGGCAGATGCTTAATGACTGAGCCACCCAGGCACCCTGACAGTGAATATTTTAAAACCATAGTTCTCCACTGAGGGCAATTATGTCATCCCTCTCCCCCCACCCCAGGGAACATTGGGCAATGTCTGGAAACATTTTTAATTGTCCTGACTGGTGGTAGAGAGGGTTGCTTCAGGCTTCTAATGGGTAGAGGCCAGGTGTTTTACCCATGTTGCCTTGGCAAGGCTTGGTGATGCAGATCAAGAGAGAGAAACCAGAAAGAGTTTTAAAATTTTGTTATACTCACAGTTTACACAGGAAGAATTCAGCAAGCTACAAGGGGACACCGAGGGGAAATTCGGATTCAGTCCTGAGGTTAAGGGAGAAAACG
This sequence comes from Leptonychotes weddellii, assembly GCF_054177405.1. Lineage (NCBI taxonomy): Eukaryota > Metazoa > Chordata > Mammalia > Carnivora > Phocidae > Leptonychotes > Leptonychotes weddellii. The sequence goes on from NC_138370.1 coordinate 85,057,355, forward strand.
GAGCTGTGTGCCGTGCCTTTGATGGAAGAAGGAACAGGTGTGAAAAGGTAAGTTGGTGATGGGGTTCAGAACACACTACCCCAAAATATGACGCCTTGGCATATTGAATATCTTAAGCTGAAGGAATTTGAGAAAATGGCAGAAACAGGAAGGTCTCTTCCTCTTGCCTGAAACAGGTCATATGAGAGGTACCCTGCCAGGACCCGAAGGAAGACATTTACCAGAGATGGGGGGTTTGGAGCCAAGAAATCAGTACAAGCTTTGTTAAATTAACCCTTATCTTCCTAGTTACTATTTCACAATTTACTGCCCCCAGTCCAAACCCCTTCATCTTGTCAATTCTTACAAATGTATTGTTTCTTTGTGTAAAAGATATAGAAGCTTCTTTCTCTGGTCACTCTTATGAAGCAAGATAGGATATAAAATAAATAAAAATATCTGGTAATGAGATGGTCTCAGGGAGAATGAGATGATCTCAGGGTATGGATGAAATCTACAAATCTTGTTAGAGAAAAACATTAATAAAACAGACTGATCTAAGCAATGCATACAGAGTTAGAATATTAAGGAGTGCATATTTATTTATTTATTTATTTTGTAATTTCAAGTTTTTATTTAAGTTCCAATTACTTAACATACAATGTAGTATTAGTTTTAGGAGTAGAATTCAGTGATTCATCACTTACATTTAACACTCAGTGCTCACCACAACCAATGCCCTCCTTAATACCCATCACCCCTTTAGCCCACCCCCTATCCACATCCCCTCCGGCAACCCTCAGTTTGTTCTCTATAATAAGAGTCTGTTTCCTGGTTTGCCTCTCTCTCTCTTTTTTCCCCTCTGTGTTCATCTGTTAAATTTCTTAAATTCCACATATGTGTGAAATCATATGGTATTGTATTTTAATACTTGATAGAAACATACGTATAATATTAATTTGAGAGAAAGCATATAAACCAATAGTTCTACTAGTGGGATTTGGAGTAAAATATTTCCTCAAATTTCGGTTCCATTGTTTGTAACTGATGGGCCTTAAGCAAGTGACAGACTCGCAAAATCAGTTTCCTTACTTGTGTAATGTAATAAGTTCTGGTAATTTCCTTGGATTGTGTTAACATCAAGTGAAATATAGTATGGAAAGCATCCAAGTGACGTCTGGTGCAAAGCTGATGGTCAATAAATCTATTTATATCCTCCCACCCCCACCTTTGTCCTTCAATGACTACAACAATGAAATCCAATCTAATTCCTCCTGCAAGAGAGAAAGTTAACTAAGTAGAAAAAAGGTAGCAGAGCATAATAAGATTTAACGACAAGGGTGCTGGAGTTTAATAGAAGTGGAGTTTTGTCTCATCTGAAATGGAAATAATACTAATATTTACTTTGTATGAAGAGTATAAAAATTAAATGAGATAATGGAAGTAACACATAGTTTATAATATAGTATGTGCTTGATAAATCTTAGTTGGTAAAGGATCATTATAGAAGCAAAGATAACAACATTAATATTTGAATTTCCCAAGAAAGAACATAGTAAAAAATTCTTTGGAAAGGAAGAATCCACTTGACAAGCTGTCTAGATGGTTGCTAATTTATTTTAGATACAGAGTTGCTTTCAATATTGTAAAATAGAAATATGAGGTTTTATAGTTCTCAAGAATTACCCTTAATCAGAAAATGATGTTTTTTCTCTCCCTCTATCCCTCCTGTCAATGCCATCGTCTGCCCACGGTTGTTATACCTACAGAAGATGGGAAGGGTTGGAGTTCCTTATTCTCAGCCTCAAAACTGACTGCTCGGGTTGGCTTTGTGACCTCTTTGGGTAATAGAACTAGGGTGCTTCCTAGTAAAATATGAAGTCAATCTGCCTATAAATCTTTCCAGATTAAAATATTTCTACTTGAGACAAAGTCTGATGGGGGTTCTCAAATTTGGACTTTCAATCCAAACTGGTTATTTAACATAAATTTAACCTCCTCATGGAAAAATTGAAGAACAGACTTGCTATGCATTTACATTAAACCCAAACAGATAATTACGTTACTCAGGTTTGCTTCATTTTGGGCACCAATTCCTCCTTGCTAAATTTTCAGGTAAGCCAGTCTCGCTCTTCCAGACTCTTGTGTGCTATGTAGCTTTATTTCATGCCTCCTTATGTGGACTGCAGCTGGATTACAGCCTCTTTTGAATTTACTCAGTGCTCTCTTTTTTCACTAGGACTCTGCTCCTCTAAGAATAAATCACGATTACACATTTCCTTTCCCTCCAGCTGTTTTTTAGTACTCCTTTCTCTTTCTCGTGTTTTCCTGCTTTTAAAACCATTCCTTTAGTCTTTGCAACCTTGCTCTCTGACTTGGCATTCACTGTCTCCTCTGTAATTTCCCCTTTCCACAGTCTGTACCAATGTACTTTTCAGTGAGCAAGTACTCATTAAACACCTACTCCGTGTCAGACACATATGTCTGCAGAGACATCTTTGCCATTCTGTGGCTTCTTTTTTAGCCAGTTCTAATAACTGCACATCTGGCTCCTCTTTCCATCCTGCGGTTTCATCCTGTCTATGTGGTAGGAGGACTGATTTATTCTCTGAAGCAAATTCTGTTATTTTAGAGATAAAGACACACTCAGTTTCCAAACACAATACCTTTGGCACAACCATCTCTACAGGCACTGAAATGTTATCACAGTTTAGGTCTACTAGTTTCAGGTCAGCAGGTGCATTTCAAAAATGGTTACAAGAAAACAACCATTATCATCTTCCTCTTTTTTGTAACACTCGAAGTCATTCTTGGCTAAAACATTTTGGGACATTTGTATTGTTTCAGGAAGAAGTCAAAATGCTTTAATAGATTGCAAACTCCTTTTTTTATATTTCAAGTTTTTATTTAAATTCTAGTTAGTTAATATATAGTGTAGTATTGGTTTCAGGAGTAGAATTTAGTGATTCATCACTTACGTACAATACCCAGGGCTTATCACAAGTGCCCTCCTTAATGCCCACCACCCATTTAGACCATCTTCCCACCCATCTTCCCGCCCACCAACCCTCAGTTTGTTCTCTATAGTTAATCGGGGCGCCTGGTGGCTCAGTTGTTAAGCGTCTGCCTTCGGCTCAGGTCATGATCCCAGGGTCCTGGGATCGAGCCCCGCATCGGGGGCTCCCTGCCCAGCGGGAAGCCTGCTTCTCCCTCTCCGACTCCCCCTGCTTGTGTTTCTTCTCTCACTGTGTCTCTTTCTCTGTCAAATAAAATTTAAAAAAAAAAAAAAAGAGTCTCTTATGCTTTGCCTCCCTCCCTCTCTTTTTTTTCTTCCTTCCCCTATGTTCATCTGTTTTGTTTCTTAAATTCCACATATGAGTGAAATCATATGGTATTTGTCTTTCTCTGACTGATTTATTTTGCTTAGCATAGTAGACTCTGCAAGCTCCTTCTTGATCTGCTCTCTGACAACTTTCCAGCCTCATCTATCAAGTATTCCCCCTTTGCCTTTAATATTCAAATACTGAGTTACTCCTAAGATATGTCTCTTCTTGCTCTTCTTGTGCATTGTACTTTCTATGTATATACTTGTCACACTTTCTCACTCTTCTGACTTTGCCAGTGTTAACTCTCCTTTCATCTCTGTATGTGTATCCCTTTCTCTATGAAGCCTCCCTGAATTCTGAGTCTCATGAAACATTTGTTCATTGAATGAGTATACATTTTAACGCTGGACACGACTAATACATATTTTATTGTTTTAATACAGATATCCTAACGATCATTTCCAAATAATCTTGCTAATTTCTGAAACTGAAACCAAGTAGCACACTTCTCTCTACACTTCTCACTGAAGGATGCTACTGACATTTTGTTTCCTCCAACTGCTTTCCCATATTATCTTGCAAGTTGATCCAATATTTGACTAGTTTAAATGACAATGTTTCATCCTGGCTTGTGAGTTTTTCAGCAGCAAGGCATCTTTATTTGTTAACAATGTAGTAACCAGGATAAAACATTTTGTTTTATTGCATTTTATTTTATTTTATTTTATTTTTTTTAAGATTTTATTTATTTATTTGACAGAGAAAGACACAGCGAGAGAGGGAACACAAACGGGGAGTGGGAGAAGGAGAAGCAGACTCCCTGCCGAGCAGGGAGCCCGATGCGGGACTCGATCCCGGGACTCCAGGATCATGACCTGAGCCGAAGGCAGTTGCTTAACCAACTGAGCCACCCAGGCGCCCCTTTTATTGCATTTTTTTTTTTTTT
>NC_138370.1:85062105-85074621 GCF_054177405.1 Leptonychotes weddellii
TTTTTTTTTTTAAAGATTTTATTTTTTTATTTGACAGAGAGAGACACAGTGAGAGAGGAGCACAGGCAGGGGGAGTGGAGGGGGGAGAGGCAGGCTTCCCGCCGAGCGGGGAGCCCGATGCGGGGCTCGATCCCAGAACGCTGGGATCATGACCTGAGCCGAAGGCAGGCGCTTAACGACTGAGCCACCCAGGCGCCCCCCTTTTATTGCATTTTAATAGAGATCAGTGCTGGCTTATTTTTGCATTGTTACTAGAGTAGCTGACACTAAGATAATCAGGGCATTTAATTGCTGATATTAACCATGCAACTAACATTTCCATTTAGCCTAGGACTGAATAGAAAAAATAGACAAGACAATTTATTTATTAGAAATTAATGAAGAATGAGAAATGGTGGCTAATTGAATCAGTATTATTATCATCAACCACACCTTATTTATTAGCTCTTTGATGTATGAGGTCAGTTAAGGTATACCCATAGGTGGTTGCCTGTAGGACCTCTTCTGACGTGTTAAATGTCCTCCTAAGGCAGGGCTTATTTCCTCTATTATTTTTCTAATTGCTAATTTTCTAATTCATTTTTAATTAAAGGGAGAGAAAGCTGTACAGATCTTCCCTTTATGTAAATACATCTTGAGAGTCACCAGTAAATATAAATACGTGGTTCATGGGAAGAGAGCAAGATTTGGATAAGTCAAATGTTTAAATTTGGCTAGATTTTTAATACTAAAAAATATCATTACTTGTCATACCTTTTTGTTGTTGTTGTTGTTCTTTTTGCTGTACAAATAAAGAATGGTATTCTCTGCTCTAGTTAAAATCTACTTCTCTATTTTTTATGTGGATTTGAGAGTATCCTAAGTGTAATAGGGAGCCAGTGTAATACTAATCATATTTTATGCATTTAATGCTTGAAAATATAAAAGCCCTTTTTCATGGATTACTTTAAAAAGTTACTTACTTTATCCCTGTGAAAGGTATTAGGCAGCTCTTCTTGCTCAAGTAACTGTGAACTTCTTCACAGAGGATTTGTGTCATGATCCCTTTGCATTTTTAGCACCTGGCATAGTTTCTGGAGAATTATTGGTGCTCAATATGTTTTTAAAAAATGAATAGGGACGCCTGGGTGGCTGAGTCATTTGAACGTCTGACTCTTGGTTTCGGCTCAGGTCATGATTTCAGGGTTATAGTATCAAGCCCTGCGTTGGACTCCATGTTCAGTGGGGAGTCTGCTTGAGATTCTTTCTCCCTCTCCTTCTCCCCTGCTCTCTCTCTCTAAAATAAATAAATAAATCTTTAAACAAGGAATAAATGAACAAATAACAAATAAAAAACATTAAATGATTTTTGAAAATTTACAATTTGAGTAAATGGCAGAGAGAGAAATTGGACTCAGATTTTCTGACTTCCAAACTATTTTGAATCTGAGAAAAAAACATAAACTGCTTGGATCTGAGGAGTTGGAATCCTTTCTCTGTCCCAAAGTGGCTGTATGTGTGTTAGGACACACATCCTGTTGGGATGGGAAGACTGGTATAATATAAAGATTATGGAACCGAAAGATGTACAAGTAGGATGCAGAAAAGACAATATGGATTGTGTGTGAAAATGGAGAGTTAGACAGGCTAGTTGAGTTTTCGGAGATTCTCTGATGCACAGATAGCTTTCAGTGAGGTAAGATTCTTTATATCAAGCTAAAATTAATTGTTCTTGCTTTTGTTTTTTATTGCGGTAAAATATACATAACACAAGATGGATCTTTTGAACCATCAGATTCATAAAAAGATTAAACACAGGGTTGTCTTATGGTCCAGCAATTCCACCGCGGGATATAGACCCAAAAGAAATGAAAGCAGGAACTCAGACAGATCCTTGCACACTCATGTTCATAGCATCATTATTCACAATGGCCAAAAAGTAGAAGCAACCCAAGTTCCATCCTAGATGAATGGATAAACAAAATGTGGTGTATACATACAATGGAATAGTACTCAGCCTTAGGAAGGGAGGACATTCTCACACATGCTACAACATGGACGAAACTTGAGACTTAATACTAAGTTAAATAAGCCAATTTCAAAAGGACAAATATTGTATGAAACTAATTTTAAAACAGCCAAAAATGATACCATAAATGTTCTGCAAGGATTCTTGCAGATGGCCTGATTCCTTTTCTTAGGATTTTATCTTTTACCAAACATGAAATCAGGCAACTCATCTTGTTTCAAGTCTCTCTACTCTAGTGTAATAGAATGCACTCAAAGTATTTATTGTGTCCTCTTGGCTTTTGCAAGCAAAAATAACCCAAATGTGTATTGGAAAGGTACTGTAAGGACTGTGTAAAATTAAATTCTTGCAAAAAGATATGCCCCATTTTGAGGGTAAATATGCAGTAGATTCGGATAACAGAATAAACTGTAAGGGGGGAGCTGAAATAAAAATTTCTGCTTTCTAGTTTTGTTTTTTGTTTTGGCTTAGATTATATCTTTTTTTGTTTTTTTAAGTAGGCTCCACACCCAACATGGAGCCCAGTGTGGGGCCTGAACCCACCACCCTGAGGTCAAGACCTGAGTTGAGACCAGGACTCAGATGCCTAACCAACTGAGCCACCCGGTGCCCCTAAACTGTATCTTATAAACTGCTTCTTAATTCCTTATTTATTAGGGAAAAGAAAGTTAAGGAAAATGAGGAAGCTTAATACAATATTGTCATACATTTAAAAACTATAAATTTTTTTGAGAAATTATAAGAACAATATAAATTGGAGAAAACATTTTAAAATGGTAATTATAATTACTTTTAATTTATAATATATTAAAAACCAAAATAGCCTCTAATCCTAAGCTTGTTAATTCTGTTAAAAAATAGTAAAACTTATATAAATCATTGTAAGAATGTGAGCAATACAGAAACTAAAATAAAATGTCTACTTTCATCCAATTTCTTTAATTTTTACTTCCATTTGCTAAGAGTAATTAATATTAGAATTTTTGTTATCCTTCCTGAAAGCAAATACTTATGTATTTCCACATGTGTTTATATTTATTCTTTGCTTTCATAACATTAATATAATGTGGCCCTTGGTCCAAATCAACACATATTCTATTGTATTCTTTTTATTATCTGCACAATATCCCAAGGTTTGATCATGTATAACTGCTCTGCCCATGTCCATTATTTCTGTCCTCTTATCATTATCAGCTTCCTCAAATCTGTTATCCACCCTGCACCTGAAATGATCTTTTTGAAATTAAAAACACTTCAAAATTAAAAAAAAAAATTAGGCTACTATGTAAAATTCTGCAATGCCTCTTTATGAGTCTACATTATATCTGACACAGAATAAACATTCTGCTAAATATTTGATGAATGAGAGGAAGGAAAGCCTTACACTCAAGGAAGGAAAAAAGAAAGGAAAGAAAGGAAAAATTTTAACCAGTAGCTTCTCCCCATTTTTTGTTATTTAAAAAAATCTTGAAATGAGTGTACTTATTACATACATTTAAACTTAGTTGTGCAAAGATTTCTTTACAAGAATATATGATATCTTTGCAAGATACATGGTAAAGGAATCTGTACTCTTTTGAGTTTGCCTATACAAATCAAAAGTCTACCCCAATACATCACATCAATTTTGACCCCCCAACAGTGTGTGTTAATGACTGTTATCCTATATCCTGACCAATACTGTATTTTATAAAGTGTAAAAATGTTTGCTAATATAGAAGGTTATCTTCTTTATTTTTTTTTTAAGATTTTACTTATTTATTTGACAGCACACACAAGCAGGCAGAGTGGCAGGCAGCAGTAAGAGGGAGAAGCAGACACCCTGCTGAGCAGGGACCCCGATGCGGGGCTCGATCCCAGCACCCTGGGATCATGACCTGAGCCGAAGGCACACGCTTAACGACTGAGCCACCCAGGTGCCCCTCAAGTACCTAAATTTTTAAAAAAGATTTATTTATTTTATTTGAGAGAGCGAGAATGAGAGAGAGAGTACATGAGAGGGGGGAGGGTCAGAGGGAGAAGCAGAACCCCCGCCGAGCCAGGAGCCCGATGCGGGACTCGATCCCGGGACTCCAGGATCATGACCTGAGCGGCAGGCAGTCGCTTAACCAACTGGGCCACCCAGGCACCCTCGCTTCCAGCCATTCTGCCTGCAGGTGAGTAGGTGTCCCTGTGGTGGATGATGGATGAAACCCTTAACCAACACTGGCAGAACAAGACTCAGCCCGTGATGATGACTCAGTAACACTTATAAGAATAAAAACAGTAATTTGCTTGTATATGAGGCCAGTGTTACAATGCCCTATAAAATTTATATTGTTGCATTCTATTTTTACCTATATATCTCAGTTTTCCTAAGATAAATTAATTTTTGATATATGAAAAATGCTACTTGTAATTATTAATAAGAGGCAACAAAAATTGTTCCTTGTTAATATTTATTTTTCATCTTTATAGAGTCTGTGTTTCCGTACATTAGAAGTAAATATTACAGGGGCACCTGGGTGGCTCAGTCAGTTAATCATCTGCCTTTGGCTCAGGTCATGATCCCAGGGTCCTGGGACTGAGTCCCATGTCAAACTCCCTGTTCAGCGGGGAGTCTGCTTCTCCTTCTCCCTCTGTCCCTCCCTGATGGCTTGTGCTCTTGCTCTCTCTCAAATAAGTAAACAAAATCTTTAAAAAAAATATTACAATGCAAAATAGCTCTTCGGGTGATTTTTTTCTGGTGTTTAATGGAACCGGAGATAATAGTACTGATTATGTAGACTTGTACAAATGTGTTTTAATGAAAGAGAGACAATACCTAAGTATTTCAAAGAGCTAACACCTGCCTTCACCCCCCAAAAGATTATGATATGAATTAGTAACTCTTAATAAAAATTTGCTTACATGAATGATATATATAAGTGCTGAGATTTAATGAAGTCTCACATTCAGTGCTGTGAGAAGAAAGAAAAAAGAAAAAAGCTGTTTAATAGTAACAAATGTAATTACATACTTGGCTGACTTATCTATAATAATTTTTGTAAATTTGGTCATCAATAATCTATTCTTAAGGTACAAATAGAAATATGTTCATTTTCTGTCACTGAAACTTGAGTGTGTGTGCAAAATCAGTATTTTTATTGATAAAAATAATTAATTTTTTGTTTTTTGTATTTTAAGGGAATACTTGTAATACTGATGCTTGCACTGTTAAGAGTAAGAATACTGATTTTTAAATTGTTATTTTTTTTTGTTTTGTGACATAAATTGAAGGGACTAATTTGGTTCCTAATATGGAATACAAGTTAAAAGGATATTCTTATTGGTAATTGAAATTCCTTGAAAGTTTAACTGACTTACTGTCTTTAATTATGAGTCATTTTAACTTCATGAGACTTAAATTACTCTGGATTTACACTTGTTAAACATGTTCCACTGTGACTACTCCATAGTTTTCAGCACTTACACAATCTCAGCTTCAGAAATGAACAAATTTTTGAAGAAATTTGTATTTACAAAAATACATGAACATAAGAGTATATTTTCATTCATGCTAAAAGCCACATATTTTCAAATTGGGCCAAAAAATGTATAATACTTCCTTAAAGAAAACCATTCATCAGGCTTACATTTAATAGAAATTATAGCCAAGCATCTACATATAACAAAAAACAAAATAGAAAATGTTGAGTGTTGTAGAACCATTTATTTTATACCCAAAATGAAAACCAAAACCAAACAAACAGAAACTTCCCACCTCCTATAAGATTCATGTATACTTCTAAGGAGGAAATCCTAATTTTAGCATTTCCCTGCTGTAAAATTCAGAAAAAGTAGAGAGGAGGTTAGTGTACTTTGGAGATGAGACTATCATAACCTGTAAAAGGTGTTGCTAAACATAATCAGGTCTTTGTCACGTTGGGAAAATGACTGTGAGCTCAGCCTGAACCACAGAAGAACAGCTGAAAGCTTCTGCAGGGTATTTGCACTCCCGTAATCTTCTGGCTGATCTTCAAAGAGGTTTCCAAGCTGAGTTCAAAATTTAAACTGTGAAATTCTCCCTGTAACCCAGATTAGAGGCTGAATCTGCACACCAGGTAGGAGGCAGTCGCAGGGCTGGAAGTCACTTAAGGATCGAAAAGTAGCTGTTGCTTAAAGTAGCTTCCCAAGACGGGCGCCGGCAAAGAATGAAAATATGCCTTCACGTTCTTCTTTATTTTACCGAGTCTAGATATTTATTAATTGTTACTGTGACTTTCTCTCTTATGGGTTATTGTCATGTTTAGTTTTATCTTGAGCCAAATATTTGCTGAGTTCTGTATCCGTCACAAAGCCTGAAAATGCAAGTCACACACAAATCAATCAGATTTGAACAGTAAAGACGCTTCTTAACTCATATAACTAGTATTCCAGAAGCAGGCCCGGTTTTAGGATCAGTTCATTCTTGAGTTCAAATATAAACAGTTCTGGATTCTTTTCTGGCCTTTTTGTTTCCCAGCAATGCTGGTTTTATCCTAACGCTGAACAAATGACCTTGTGGTTATTGTTGTCAATGACATTTGGGGCTGGGCTCCATTCTTTGTACAGAGAGAGAAAGTGTATAGCTTCCCATTGTTATCTTTGAGGAAAAAACTTTCCAGAGATCTGCAGGGAACTTTTCCTCCTATCTCTTTGGTCCGAATTGGAACACATTTTCGGACCTAAATGAATCAATGACAGGTGTGCGGAGGGGGGGATACGTTTATCCTTAGATCAGTCAAGTTTATCTCTTGAGCTGATAGTAATTATTCAAACATCATATCAACGACTCAGTGGGTGATGTGCAGACGGATACAGAGGGGGCTGTCTCAACATGAACTACTGCCTGGCCCTTTCATCCCCCCGACATCCAGACAGAGCCGCCTTCCCACTGTACAGCTTTACGAATGTTCATTTTTACACAAAATCTTCTCACCCATACATTTTGTGGTCAGGGTAAGAGCCCTTTGGCTTTTATTTAGTTGAATTTTATTTTGCTTTTTAACTGGAAAGATTTGAATTCCAGCCCCGTGCCTCTCTTGACATTACATTATACTTAAGAATGTTTTCAACTTTGTCTTAAAATTTCCCCCCATATATTCTATACATTTTACATACAAACTTTTAGCTGATGTAATGCTCACCGTCTGAAAAACTAGAAAATGAACTTAGTTAAATTCTTTTTAAATGATAAAGATTAAGTTATTTGCAGTTTTATTGTAAGAACTCAAAACCCTGAACTTGAATTTCTCTTAAGGAAAAGAGAAATTTTATCAATACAGTTTGCATGCATTTTCACTATATATCTACTACAAATATCTTTACATATGTAGCACTATGTATAGCTTTTTAAAAACCATAATAGTGTTGTAATTATTATATTATTCACCCATTTTGTTAATAAGCTAATTTCAATTAATCAGACTTTTCAGGGATTCCATTGATCAGTGTGCACATGATGACATCACTATGGATTTAGAAACAGTCATACTTAAGGAGAGCAAACTCTTTCAGAATTTAATTTCTAGAATGAGGGCAAGAGACTCTTCACTTAGGATATTAAAAAAAAAAAAAACAACCTACAAAACCTCAAACAACTTTTCAAACTTCAATGGCTAGGGTATTTTTGTTTTGTATAGCTGGTGCAAAACCATTCCATGTCCACATTTGAAAATTCCTTTGTTAATTTCAGGCAAGCTATTGACTAGTTTATTTAAGAATGAGCATAATCAATGATGAATCTTTCTCCTAAGTGCAACTGCATACAGATAGAAAGCATTCAAGTGCAATTAACTATTTTCCTTAAGTAAAACACACATAGACAAAACACAGATAAATTTTTTAAGGGTCACTTCTTATGAAAGTTTAGTCTTTTATCATTCAGGCAAATCATGTCATGTTGTAATGATGTAGATTTAAACCTGCTCAGGAATGGAAGCCTGTATTTTGACCCTAACTGGTTTAAGTCTAATACTTAAATTATATTCTCAGTGTTATTTTTAACGTGCTTCTTGTTGTGGGTTCTTTCTCCTCTTTTTAAAAACAAATTAGCCATGAGTTATAATTATGTCTCTTAGTGTAATTAATGTAAATATGGTTGTGTGGAAGAATCTGAGAGGGATGCCAGAAAAATGCCTTCAAAATTAAATGTGGCAAAATACCAAGGATATAAGATTGTAGGGTGATTTCTCTAGTACTCCTCCCTCCCCTTCATCCCCAAAATGCCAAATGGTGTTTGGGATTATTAGAATGTTTTTAGTTCACATCTTAGGAAACTATTTTCCAAATCTTAAGTTCGAGATTCCTATACCACTCAAATAAATCTTTAATATTTATATCTGCAGAAATACAGCTTCAAAGGTTAAGGAGTAAGGTCCTTTACTTCTCAGATAACAGTTTTCTTAATGATTATATGTCTGTGTTCAAGATTTCAAGTTTATTGGGGTTTCAGAATGAACTCGCCATTCTATCATCTTTACTGTTTCAAGGATTTTTAAGCAAGGAACAGTTGACATTGGAGAATTTTCTGAAATATATGTATTTTAGAAAATTTCTCTCTGTGTATATATATTTCTTTCTCCATATATATGCATATATATATATATTACATATATAATTTATATACATATATAAATTAAATAAATCTTCATCAGTGCACTAAGGCCCTCCATGATCGGGCCTTCTATTGTCTTCTGATTCCATCTCCTACCACCACCTCCTAACTCTGCTGGAGCAGCCCTGGTCACCTAGCTCTCCCCCCAGTCACTGTAGGCACATCTGCCTCAGGGCAGAGATCCACACTCTACATCCCCTCACCTTTTTAGGTATAAAAATAAATAGTTGTTTCAAACTTAACTCTTTCTTAGGCTATTAAGGGAAATAGACACAAAATTACTTTGAAATTTAAATACGGTGTGCTTAGCACTCAAGGTTAGTTGTGAATCAACCAGGCTTTTATATTCATCCATTCACTGTACTATCATTTACTGAACAGTCGTTGTATGCCATACATTGGTTTAAGTGTTGGGGAAGAGTGAATAAACATGAAAATCCTTGCATTCATGGAGTTTTAATCTGGTGGTAGTGGTGGGGGGTAGATGCACACCTAGAAAAATACTGATATAAGTGCAAAGAGGAAAAATAAAGCAAGAAGGGAGATACAAAGTGTGTGCATGTGTGTGTGTGTGTGTGAGAGAGAGAGAGAGAGAGAGGTGTTGCAACTTAGATATGGCAGTCAGAGAAGACCTCACTAACAGTGTACCTTTTGAGTAAACACCTGGAAAGGTGAGGGAATGAGGGGTGCGTATATCTATAAATACACACACATTTTCTCATTTTGTTAAATTATTTATTCTTTCATTACTTCCTCGTTTACTCATTTATTCATACCTCATTCATGTATGTATATGCATGGCCTTAGAAATAAGTTGGAATGACATATTTTGTAATGTTAACGAAGTATAATTATTGCTTATTTTATTATTTTTACTTATTTGTATTTTCTACATTTTCTTAAAAATGAAAGCAATATATGCAAAAATTCAAATAAAAGCCTAGTGAATACATATCCCATGTGCCTGATCTCCTCTGATCTAGAGCTCCACAAAGAACATCAAGGCTAAAGGCCAAGATAGCTATGAGTGGCAGACTATTTACAATGGTGGATCTAGTAATTAATATTTATTTTTATTGACTGCTTTGGTTTGTTCCAAGTAGCATATAAGTATATATACTCTACACAGAAAAGAAACTAACAGATGAAGAGAGAACAAAAAAGGCAGAATTCCTTTTCACAATTTTCTTTCTGGGCACCTTATAAGTAACACATGCAGGTTAGCTGGTCAGTAACCATGGCTTTCACATTAGAGCATTTTGCTACTTAGTCTTTCATTTATTTTTTCCCCCAAACTTCACATATAATTTAAAAACAGCTCTGAAAACTATAAAACACTGGTGAAAGAAATTAAAGATGGCACAAACAAATGGAAAAATATTCCATGCTCATGGATTGGAAGAATTAATACTGTTAAAATGTCCGTATTACCCAAGGCAATCTATAGATTCAGTGCAATTCCTACCAAAATACCAGCAGCACTTTTCACAGAACTAGAACAAATGATATACTAAAATGTGTATGGAACCACAGAAGACCCTGTGCATTGATTTTGTATCCTGAAACATTACTGAATTGCTGTATGAGTTCTAATAACTTGGGGGTGGGGTCTTTTGGATTTTCCACATAAAGTATCATGTCATCTGTGAAGAGAGAGAGTTTGACTTCTTTGCCAATTTGAATACATTTTATTTCTTTTTGTTGTCTGATTGATGTTGCCAGGACTTCTAGTACTATGTTGAACTATAGTGGTGAGAGTGGACATCCTTGACGTGTTCCTGATCTTAAGGGAAAGGCTCTCAGCTTTTCCCCATAGAGGATGATATTCACTGTGGGTTTTTCACAGATGGATTTTATGCAATTGAGGAATGTTCCCTCTATCCCTATACTCTGAAGAGTTTTAATCAGGAAAGGATGCTGTATTTTGTCAAATGCTTTTTCTGCATCAATTGAGAGGACCATATGTTTCTTCTCTTTCCTCTTATTAATGTGTTCTATCACATTGATTGATTTGTGAATGTTGAACCACTCTTCCATCCAGGGGATAAATCCCACTTGTTCGTGGTAGATGATCCTTTTAATGTATTGTTGGATCCTGTTAGCTAGGATTTTGTTGAGAATTTTGGAATCCATATTTATCAGGGATATCAGTCTGAAATTCTTCTTTTTGATGGGGTCTTTGCCTGATTTGGGGATTAAGGTAATGCTGGCCTCATAGAATAAGTCTGGAAGCTTTCCTTCTGTTTCTATTTTTTGAAACAGCTTCAGGAGAATAAGTATTATTTCTTCTTTGAATGTTTGGGAGAATTCCCCAGGGAATCCATCAGGTCCTGGACTCTTGTTTTTTGGGAGGTTTTTTTGTTTGTTTGTTTGTTTTTGTTTTTGACCACTGCTTCAATCTTGTTACTGGTTATTGGCCTGTTCAGGTTGTCAATTTCTTCCTATTTCAGTCTTGGATGTTTATAGGTTTCCAGGAAGGCATCCATTTCATCCAGATTGCTCAGTTTATTGGCATATAGTTGTTGATAATAATTTCTAAGAATTGTTTCTATTTCCTTGGTGTTAGTCGTGATCTCTCCCCTTTCATTCATAATTTTATTAATTTGGGTCCTTTCTCTTTTCTTTTGGATAAGTCTGGCCAGTGGTTGATTGATCTTATTAATTCTTTCAAAGAACCTGCTTCTAGTTTCATTAATCTGACCCACTGTGTTTCTGGTTTCTAATTCATTGATCTCTGCTCTAATCTTAATTCTTTCTCTTCTAATGCGTGGCTTAGACATCGTTCGTTGCTTTTCCTTCAGTTCTTTAAGGTGTAAAGTTAGTTGGTGAATTCGGGATTTTTCTATTTCTTTGAGTGAGGCTTGGATGGCTATGTATTTCCTCCTTAGGATAGCCTTTGCAGTATCCCATAGGTTTTGGACCAATGTGTTTTCATTCTCATTGGTTTCCATGAATTGTTTAAGTTCTTCTTTGATTTCTTGGTTGACCCAAACATTATTGAGCAGAGTGGTCTTTAGCTTCCAAGAGTTTGAATTTCTTCCAAATTTTATCTTGTGATTGAGTTCCAGTTTTAAAGCATTATGGTGTGAGAATATGCAGGGAAAAATCTCCATCTTTTAGTATCGGTTGAGACCTGATTTGTGACCCTGTATGTGGTCTATTCTGGAGAAAATTCTGTGTGCGCTCAAGAAGAATGAGTATTCTGTTGTTTTAGGGTGGAATGTTCTGTATATATCTATGAGGTCCATCTGGTCCAGTGTGTCATTCAAAGTTCTTGTTTCTTTGTTGATTTTCTGCTTAGATGATCTGTCTATTGTTGAGAGTGGAGTATTGAGGTCTCCTACAATTAACATATTGTTATCAATATGACTCTTTAATTTGGTTAACAGTTGGCTTATGTAGATTGTTGCTCCCATGTTGGGGGTGTAGATATTTACAAGTGTTAGATCTTCTTGTTGGATAGACCCTTTGAGAATGATATAGTGTCCTTCTGTGTCTCTAACTACAGTCTTTTTTTTTTTTTAAAGATTTTATTTATTTATTTGAGAGAGAGAATGAGAGAGAGAGCATGAGAGGGGTGAGGGTCAGAGGGAGAAGCAGACTCCTTGCTGAGCAGGGAGCCCGATGTGGGACTTGATCCTAAGACTACAGGATCATGACCTGAGCCGAAGGCAGTCGCTTAACCAACTGAGCCACCCAGGCACCCTCTAACTACAGTCTTTAGCTTAAAATCTAATTTGTCTGATATAAGAATTGCTACCCCAGCTTTCTTTTGAGGTCCATTGGCATGGAAGATGGATGGCCATCCCTTCACTTTCAGTCTGGATGTATCTTTAGGTTCAAAATGAGTCTCTTATAGATAGCATATGGATGGGTCCTGTCTTTTTATCCA
>NC_138370.1:85074721-85082481 GCF_054177405.1 Leptonychotes weddellii
TCTGTAAATTTCTGTTCTGTATCACTCTTGGGATCTTTCTCCTTTTATAGAACCCCCTTAATATTTCTTGCAGGGCTGGCTTAATGGTCACATATTCTTTCAGTTTCTGCCGGTCTTGGAAGCTCTGCATTTCTCCATCCTTTCTAAATGACAGCCTTGCTGGATAAAGTATTCTTGGCTGCATGTTCTTCTCATTTAGTAGCCTGAATATGTCTTGCTAGGCCTTTCTGGCTTGCCAGGTCTCTGTGGATAGGTCTGACATTATTCTGATGTTCTTCCCTCTGTACGTAAGGAATCTCTTCCCCCTAACTGCCCTTAAGATGTTTCCTTGGTTCTAAAATTTGCGAGTTTTACTATTACATGCGGGGACGTTGGCAAGATCTTTCCTTGATCTTGGGAGGGGTCCTCTCTGCCTCTAGGACATGAATGTTTGTTTTGTTCCCCAGATTAGGGAAGTTCTTAGCTATGACTGCTCAAATATATCTTCTAGCCCTCTCTCTCTCTCTCTCCACCCCCTTAGGGATCCCAATAATTCTGACATTGGAACGTTTCATGGATTTTGAGTTGTTTTTCCCTGGCCTCTGCTTTATCCTTCTTTTTTATCAATTGGTCTTCTAATCACTAATTCGTTCTTCTGCCTCGCTTACGTTAGCTGTTAGATTATCTAGGTTAGCTTGGATCTCATTGATAGCATTTTTAAGTTCTGCCAGTTCAGCTTTCATTTCTGCCCTTAGAGACTCTATGTTGCCATTAATCAATTTCTCTATTCTACCTATTGTCTTCACAATTGCTACCCTGAATTCCATTTCCGACATCTTGGTTATATCTGTATCCATTTGTAAATCTGTGGCAGAAATCACAGTCTCTGAGTCTTTCCTATTTTGGGTTTCCTCCTCCTAGTCATTCTGTTGAGGGATGGTTGAGGGAATGTGCAGAGTCCAAATTATTGACCACAACCCAAGCAAGATGCACCTGTTTTATAGGGACCTTAAGATTGCCAACCTCTTGTTCTCCCAGCCTGTCTTCAGGGGGAGGGGCCTGCTGCGCTGTTATTCAGGCAACCCTGTTTGGGTAGAGTTGCCCTGCCCCCTGTGGGGGGTGGATGGGCTCAATGAAAACCGGTTTTGGGGGGCTTTTTTTCTCTGGTGGCTTTCCCTGGTGACTTTCCGTGTCTCTTCCAAGAGTCAGAACAGAAGAGATCATTTCCAACCCTCTGCCTCAGAGCAGAGAGATTGCAGTCTGTTCTTCAGTGAGCTCTCCAGGCCACACTATCTCCATTTCTGTCTGTGTGGCTATAAACTGCAGCATTCTGGGTTGTGCGCCCCTCAGCAGCACTCCCAGTCCTTGCCTCCAGGTCGGGGCAGGTCTCTGCCCTTTGCGCTTCTAAAACTGCCAGCCACCCCCAGTTTCCACATGACCCCGCCGCTCCAGGTTTCAGTCCAGAGGGCTGCCCTAAAGTCCTTTCCCTGTCACTACCAGTCTGTGAGTCTGTGCCCTGTCCCCAGAGTGGGGGTTTTTGTGCTCCTGTGTTATTTCACCTTCCTGGCACCAGCACTTATGGCAGCTCCCTCCCCCTTCCATTTATCTTCCAGTATCTGCCTGCAGAATCATGGCTCCCCACTTCATACCTCAAAACCAATTGCCTGCAATATTCTGTTTGTAGAGATCCAGATCTATCTTCTTACATCTCAGGCTGGTTTTGTGGGTGTTCAGAGTGGTCTGGTAGATATCCAGCTCAATTCTAGGGACTGGTTGGAATAGGGTCCCCTACTCCTCTGCCATCTTTTCCTGTCGAAGACCCTGAATGGTCAAAGCAATCCTGAGAAGGAACAAGGTTGGAGGTATATCACAATACCAGATTTCAAGATATACTACAAATCTGTGGTAAGCAAAAAAGTATGGCACAGGCACAAAAAAAGACACATAGACCAATGGAAGGGAATAGAGACCCCCAAAATAAATCCACAGTTACATGGTCAATTAACGTATGACAAAGGAGGCAAGAATATACAATGGAGAAAAGACACTTATTCTGTTCAATAAATGGTACTGGGAAAAATCGACAGCTACATGCAAAAGGATAAAATTGGATCACTTTCTTACACCATACCTAAAAATAAGCTCAAAATTGATTAAAGACTTACATGTGAGACACAAAACCATAAAACTTCTAGAAGGAAACAAAGGCAGTAATTTCTTTGACATTGCCCTTAGTAACATTTTTCTAGCTATGTGTCCTGAGGCAAGGGAAACAAAAGAAAAATAAACTATTGGGACTACATCAAAATAAAAAGCTTTGGTATAGCAAAGAAACCACTAACAAAACAAAAAGACAACCTACTGAATGGGAGAAGATATTTGTGAATGATATATCTGATAAGGGTTTAATATCCTATATATGTGAAGCACTTATACAACTCAACACCAAAAAAACAACCTAATTAAAAAATGGGCAGAGGACCTAAATAGACATTTTTTAAAGAAGACATACAGATGACTAACAGAAACATGTAAAGATGCTCAACATCACTAATCTCAGGAAAATGCATATCAAAATCACAATCAGGTATATCACCTTACATCAGAATGACTAAAATCAATATGACAAGAAATAAGAAGTGTTGGCATGTAAGAGAAAGAGGAACCTTCATGAACTATTGCTAGGAATGTAAATTGGCATAGCCACTGTGGAAAACAGTATGGAGATTCCTCAAAAAATTAAAAATTGAAATACCATATGATCCGATAATTGCACTACTGGGTATTTACCCAAAGAAAGCAAAAACACTAATTTGAAAAGATTCATGCACCCCATGTTTATTGCAGCATTATTTATAATAGCCAAGATATGGAAGCAACCTAAGTGTCCATCAATAGATGAATGGATAAGGAAAATGTGGTACACACACACACACACACACACACACACACACACACAGAGGAATATTACGCAGCCATAAAAAATGAGATTATGCCATTTGAGACCACATGGATGCACCTAGAGGGTATTATGCTAAGTGAAATAAGTCAGACTGAGAAAGACACATACACACATACAATATAATTCTACTCATAAGTAGAATCTAAAAAAAATGAATAAACAAATTAAGCAAAATCAGACCTATAAATACAGAGAACAAACTGATGGTTGCCAGAGGGGAGGGAAGGGGGGATAGACAAAATGGGTGAAGGGGAGAGGGAGATACAGAATTCTAGTTGTGGAATGCATAAGTCAGAGGAATAAAAGGCACAGCATAGAAATATAGTCAATGAGACTGTAATAGTGATGTAATGGGACACATAGTAGCAACACTTGTGGTGAACATAGGAAAATGTTTAAACTTGTCAAATCACTAAGTTGTATGCCTGAAACTAATGTAACATTGTGTGTCAACTATACTCAAATTAAAAAAAAAAAAAAACTTCACACACAAAAACATACTATAGCAGAAACAAGCATGGGACTGGTACATATGAATCTTAGGATTGTGGTAAACTCTGGAAGGCAGGGAAGATAATGGAAGCAGGTGAGGCATGCAAAAGTTTTCAACTCATAATGATTTTTTTCTTTATTTAAAAAAACAAAATATCTAAAGAAAAATATAATTTCTCAAACTTTGTATTCATAAAATTGTGAATTATTCTTTTGTATATCGGGGAGGGACAATCTTTCTAAATAAGGAGGCATCCCTTACCATTTATAACAAAATAAGCAAACCTCATACAAGAAACTTTCAAAAAACAAAATGACAATGTTTTCATTGGCTTGGACTCAGCAATGAACAATTGTGGATGAGTAGTCTCTTCCTTCCAATTCAAGTATTTATGTTCTTGAATACCACAGGGAAACCTAGCTCCCAGGTCCCTGTTTCTACATGCGTTCAGACACCTGAACAATGGTGAATAAAATCAGAAGGACATTGAAAACGTAGAACAGAATGGTAACTTACTTAAAAACATTCACAGAGCTGGGAAGGAAACAATAAAATGACGATGATGACAACAACAACAACAACAACATAGCTGAGGTTGGGATTCAGTGACATTATTCAAAGGTAAAAGTGAACACACACACAGACATCTGTTTTTTTGGCTCAAGATAAAAACATAAAGTGATATCTAATAACCATGATCACTAATGATTCTTATTGTCAGTCATTCAGTTTGGTTTTTGTGGGGTTTTTTGTTTTGTTTAGTTTTGTTTAAAGAATTTTTTAAAGGATTTTATTTATTTATTAGAGAGAGAGACAGCAGGAGAGAGCACAAGTGGGGAGGAGAGGGAGAAGCAGGCTCCCCGCCGAGCAGGGAACCCAATGCGGGACTTGATCCTAGGACCCTGTGATCATAACCTGAGCCTAAGGCAGACGCTTAACCAACTGAGCTACCCAGGCACCCATCATTTTGGTTTTTGAATCCTTGTTTCCTCCGTTCAATAATTTGATATTCAATGGCAATACATTGTAACTAGTGAATGTGATGCTAACTGAAGTTCTAAAGTACAAAAGGAAAAAAGAAAATTCAGAACCGATTATCATCAATACGTATTTACTGAGGACCTACAATGCAAGGCACAGGAGGTAGAGATCTTGCACGTGATATAAGGTACACATTCTAGGCACATTCTTAAAAATGGCTTGGTTCATCCTTTTCCATCGACCATGACATTTATATTTATGTCTTTATTGTTAGAAAGATCATTTGGCCTAGATTCATGATTGTTGTACTATATACAATGGCATATATTTATTCCAGAAGTGTATAGGATGAATTAGCTTTCCACTTAGCTTGTATAATTAAGTGGAACTAACAGATGACATAGATAATCTGTTTTCTCCTAAAAGACCTTGCAAGAGCCAAACTTGCTAAGGTTCATTTTACGCTCTTCAGATTTTGCTTATTTAGAGATTAATTTTGAGGTTTTAAGTCTGAGTATTTTCTGTAAAATGGCTGATATAAGTAGTTCTACATCCAAATGGGGATCTATGTGTATTGTTTCCCATTTTTTACATAAAAAGAAGATATTCATATAAGAATGGTTATCTACATTTTTCCTAATTTCTGAGTTTCTGTTCTTATTAAAAAGATTTCTTCCACATCTGATAAACATTAAATTTTATCAAGTCTAGGATTTCCTTTTTTAACATTTGTGACACCAATGAATACATTAAAGACACTAAGAATATATATATACTAGCCTTTGTGGTATAATTCATGTTTTCTTTTTCTTTCTTAGATTTTCTTATTTCTTATCTTATTATGAGAAATTGGATTCCCACTGGTCTGTGAGAATCCATGTTAGTTAAAATAATTTACTGTTAGATAACTAGTTTATTTACTTTTTTGGTGTTGAAGGTTATATTTATCATTGAATCTTTATTATGAAGAAATGAGTCTAAATTTACTCTTCAGCTATTTGATTTGTTTTGAGTTTCAGTCCTTTTTCTTCATAATCAGCTGATAGAATCTCACTCTCTTCTGGCTTCCATCTTCCTATATTTTGGATTAGAATTCTGATGCCAGTCCAGGGCTCTCTTTCTCTCTTTCTCTCTCCCCCACCCCATTTCTTTTTCTCTTGATGGTAATTTTTCTATATGCCTGAAAACTTGTCAGATTTCTCTTTTTCTTAAGTTCAGGACTTTTCTCCCTCTGTTTCACCATCAGTGCAGTATGGAACACAGTGCAACTTGGAGTGTGCAGAACTGAGTTCCTCAGATCAAATACCTCTCTTCCCACTATTTGATTATTTCTTCTCCACCATGTATTCATTCTGCTTCTTCTGGAATTCCTATTCCATTAGCTCTCTTGGATCCCTATTCCACATCTCTTGCATTTCTTTTTTTTTTTTTTTCCTCATATTTAAATCTATTTATATTGTGTCCTGTGCTTTGTGGTACTTATTTCATTGGATTTTCCACTTCACTAATTTAGATGCCAGTGGCAACTGCTCTTTCAATTCATCTGTTGATTTGTTTAGGAAATCATGTGTTCTCATTATTATTTCTTTAATCTATAGAAAGATTCTTTATTTTCCTACGTTTGAATCAACTTATTTTTTTTCCATTATTTTCCATTTCCACTTGTCTCGCCTTGCTACTTTATTTTTGTGTTTCTATTTTTTTTTTCGAACTGTGTCAGTGATTAAGTTATGGTATTGCTGCTGATAAACTACCCTTCTCTTCTCAGCTTTGTGATGCAGGGACTGTGACTCAACCGCGCAGTGGGAAGAGGGGGAAGGAGAACAAGAGAGGGAGGGAGAAGGAGAGAGAGGCTGCAGGGCAGTTGGAATAGAAGGGACTGGTGATTTTCTGTTTACTTCCGGTGGGCTTCCT
Source organism: Leptonychotes weddellii (assembly GCF_054177405.1). NCBI lineage: Eukaryota > Metazoa > Chordata > Mammalia > Carnivora > Phocidae > Leptonychotes > Leptonychotes weddellii. The sequence goes on from NC_138370.1 coordinate 85,081,051, forward strand.
GCCGTTTCCTTACCCTGTGTCGCCCTAGCAACGCTCCTTCAACCTGAGAGCAGCTGTGCTCACCGACAGCAGCAGCTGGATCTTGTTTGTGGCCTCCCAACTCTGACAAGACCATTTTTTTCCCCCTTTGTTAACTCCCAAAGTACGAGCGCTGGTTATTGGAAGACTCTAATGACACAAGCCCCACAGGTAGTTGAAATAACTCTGTCATGCGCTGGAAGTATCCAGGCAGGAAGCCTGCCAGTCTTGCTATCAGGTTACTTAGAAGGATCTCTGCTCCCCAGGCTCCTAACACTGTCTCAGCATAAGGGGCAGAAAAGCTTGGATCTCCCCAGGATGTGCTGCTTTCTGGTATCTGTCCAGGATCCTTCTCAAGTCAGTCTACAAGGTCTAAATCATCCATAAAGGCAAAAGCACCATATTACTTATTAGTAATCGTCTGGAGAACTTTTGCCAATTCAGAGCCTCATATTTCTCAATTGCCCATAGGCCCTAACAGCAATTTGTCTTTGGGGATGCAAAGAAATTGGGAGTACAGGGCAAGGGACTTGCATTCAGGTGGCCATGTTTCCTAATCCTCCCTCAAAGACTTTTCTGTGTTTGTTTGTTGCAAGAATCTATCTGTGGTGTAACGTGGTATTTAAAAAAAATAATATTTTTATTATCAACAGTTTATATGTCATATTTGTAGTTGGGAACTTAACTTTCAATAAAGTACAAAAACAATTAAAATAAGCAATCTGGACTGCAGATGATTTTCTCTTTTTTTAAGATTTATTTATTTATTTATTTTAGAGAGAGAGAGAGAGCACGAGAGAGCGTGGGGGGAAGGGTAGAGGAAGAGAAGCTTCAGGCAGACTCCCCACTGAGCGCAGAGCCTGATGCGGGTCTTGGCATCCAGGGGATCTTGGAACATATCCCCTGTGGATAAGGGAGGACTACTGTACCTGGGAAACTGGAGGAAGGGCAATGGACAAGATAAAAGCCTTTGAGGCCAAAATAAGCTACTTCCCTAAATGTCATTTTTGCCTTTGTTACTTATATATCATTGTATATAGATTACTTGGCAATCTTGGTCATTTTTAGGGTATATATCTTCTTAACACAATATAATTGAATTTTCTTTTGAGGACAGAGACCGAATCCAACAAACATTTATGTCCTAAATATAACAGATTGGGGAATTAAATACCTGCTGGTTTTTATGTATCAAAAAATCCCTAAACTTCTATAACTTAATCTTCATAATAGTTCTTTGTAGTAACTACTAATATTCTCATTTTCTGAATTTGGGAACTGATGCTTACAAAGGTAAGTAGAGATTAACCAAACTTATTCTGCTAATGAATGGTAAATCCAGATCTCACAATCCAAAGCTGTACTTTTCATCACTACCAAATTGCCCACCTTTCATATTCTTTTCTCATTTCT
>NC_138370.1:85082981-85110033 GCF_054177405.1 Leptonychotes weddellii
GCACCGGTTTTTAAACACAATGCTTTTGCATTTAACAGACTACAGTATAGTGTAAATGTAACTTTTACATGCCCTAGGAAACCAAAAATTTCATTTGACTCCCTTTATTGCAATATTCACCGTACTATGGTAGTCTGGAACCAAACCCATGATATCTTCAAGGCATACATGTAGTTACTAATTAGTTTGCCAACTGATTCTTTTAAAGTCAATAGATTTTGTATCTGATCTTCTTTCCAAAGCCTGTAACTTGTCAGATGAAAGGAAACACTCTCAACATCAATACTAAATATAATTTTTATTTATAACATTTCAATTAAACAAGTATGTTATAACCTTAAAATGATTTGATAATGGTGTTTTTTTTAAAGATTAAGTTAACTTAAAAAATCATTTTGGGGGCACCTGAGTGGCTCAGTTGGTTAAGCCTCCAACTTTTGGTTTCAGCTCGGGTCATGATCTCAGGGTTGTGAGATTAAGCCCCACGTTGGGTGCAGAGTCTGCTTGAGATTCTCTCTGTCCCTCCACTCCCCGCCCCCCTCACTCTCTTTCTCTCTCTAAAATAGAAATAGTTTTGATATTTCTTGTATGTTATTTTGTACATAGCTTTTGAATAATGCTTAAAAAGTCTTTTTTTCTTACCTAAAATGGTCATTTGTTATTCTCTTAATGTGGTTGTAATACCATTTCAGCCCACTGTGGTCCAATTATATGAATAATTTTTCACAACTCTTAAAAATTACTCCCACAGGGGCCCCTGGGTGGCTCAGTCGGTTAAGCGTCTGCCTTCGGCTCAGGTCATGATCCCAGGACCCTGGGATCGAGCCCCACATCAGAGCAGGGAGCCTGTTTCTCCCTCTCCTTTTGCCTGCCACACCCCCTGCTTGTTCTCTCTCTCTCTCTGTCAAATAAATAAAATCTTCAAAAAAAAATTACACCCACATACCATAAAAGAGGGACAACCTGAAGGAGTGCTGGTAGATTAGTTCTAATATTTCATCAAAATTGGGTTATGGAGGTGAAGTCCAGGAACAAAATCTTTAAGTAAGTGTTGTGGAAATTGCAGGACAGTCATATCATCTTTGTATTTAAAGGGCAACAAACCGGACCATGCCATATTAGGGTGATTTTCTTTCTCTCTTATTTAGGTTATCATTTCCTTCAAAAAAATCAATTGGACAATATAATTAAGGCGAATTGTGGCATTACAATGAAGGTCATTGTACATTCAATTAAAGTTTGGCAGGAGTATTTAAGAAAAAATTCTACCAAGGCAGAGTGACTTTGCTGCTTAAAATGGAATAAGAAGTAGGTAAAATTTCATGTGAAGTTGTCTTGATGAATGTCAAAAATCAATAGGTTGAACATATTCTGTCTTGAAACATGAATAAAGTAGAGAGAGTCTATTTTCTCCTTCGATGATTATGACTGCTCAGTGAGGCATATAATCTACTCACTAGAAGCAGTTTCATTAACTTCTATTTCTTTTCTTAATTACCTAGAGAAATATTCAAATGTCATTACAATCAATCTGTCAACCTTTATTAAGTATATACTCTCTTAGGTGTTGTGAGAAATTCAGTAAAACCAGACATGACCCTTTCCTTCCAGAAACTTCTAGGATAATAATCTAATAATAACCATAATTACCATTTGTTTGGAGGTTATTATATGCCAGATATTAGATGTAATATCTAATTTGATTTTACAATATTCCTATGAAATAGTTATTTGTTCTGCTTTGTGCATAAAAAGCTGAGACTAAAAATTTCCTTATCCAAATTTGCACATCTAGAAATTGTCAGAGCTGAAACACAAATGCACAGTGGTTGGATTCCAAAAGGGGTGCACTGGTGTACAAGGTTAGGTCTTTAACCTTGACTAAGAATTCCTATCAGGGAACTAAAAGTGAGATCTATGTGCCTTCTGATGAAATACCCCATAGTGCAGTGCTTCTTGAAATTTAACATGTTTAATCTAAGATCTTATTCAAATGAAGATTTTTATTCAGTAGGTATTAGTGAAGGCTGAGGTTCTGCCTTTCTAACATGTTCTCTAGTGATCCCATTGCTTTTAGTCAGGAGATAATATGGAGTAATAAGACTTTAGGGGACCTTGAACAAAGAAGAGCAAGATGCAGAATAAAAATGATAAACTTAAAATTTCATGATGTTATAAATCAGTTAATTTATACAAACTTAAGAAATAATAGCTATAATTTCTAACGGTCATATATTTATTAGGAAATTAAGAAACAACAAAAAAATGTATCTATAAATTAGTCAAGTTTGCCTGAATTTCTGCTTCTAGTCAAGATGGGGTAGCAGGGACCTGATTTACCATCTGCCTGAAATAACTAAAAAGCCACACAAAATATATGAAACAATGGTATTTAAGCCCTTAGACGTCAGAAAAAGGGCAATGATTTCTGAGAGCTGGAAAACAAAAGGCAGGAACCCTCTGATTGTCCTAGCTTACTACCTGGAGAAAGTTTCCAGACCATGGCCCAGGAAGGAAAAACCCAGGCAGAGCTTGTTGGTCTCCTGGTTTGAAAATGAACAGGCAGGGATTCCTTTTACCTAGAGTTCACAGGGCAGAATACCGGACAGGACAGAGTTCATGAAGACAGAATCTCAGAGATCAGAAACGGTAACCGCGGCTCACCTAGGGCTGGTCCAACACCCAGGGCCAGAGCAGATGACTTTAAAATTCAGAAATATCACTTCCAGTACAAGGGTCTTGCCTCAGTACTGGGAGAATTTAACCTTAGAATAAATGTAGCCCTGGTCCTGCCTAACAAAGCTTAGAAGCAAGACTCAAAGGGATCAGACTTTTAAAATAACTGGGTCCCAGCATAATGCTCAAGAAATACAAAAATATTTATAGAAATTCAAAAATATCCTACACCTAACAAGGTGAAATTCACAATCTCTGGCATCCAATAAAACCTACTCAGCATGCAAAGGATCAGAGAAACACTATCTATAATGAGCAGAAAAATCCATCAAGCTATTCAGAAATCACACAAATGATAGAATATGCAAGGAAATTAAAAGCTATTATTATTATATTCTATATGGGCTAGAAATAAATTGAACATATTAAAAAGATAAATAGAAACTATAAAAAAGATCAGAACTTGCTTCAAACACAAAAAGCAGGCAATGACATTTAAAGAAACACAAGCAATCAAGAAACTCTATCATATCCTTTCTTATTCCTGCTACTTTCTTGTATTGGCCAACACTATGGTGAAAATGATGGCAGAGAAGAAAAGGGAAAGACAGGGCAATGCATGGATCCATTTCCTTTTAATCCTTCTTACTCATCAGCAACCTGAAGGTCAAGAATGTTGGTAGAACATGAATGTATCAAGATGGGATAAAAATAGTTTTGCAAGTTTTGTCCAGCATTTCCTCTCTTTTGATAAGAACAAGACATATGTGCATGCACGAGCTACTAGATATGAATGGTGTAATTTTGGTAATTTTGTATATCAGTTAAATGCTTGTATATTTGCATTTAGAATTGGCTTTGCACAACATAAAGATAAATGGCAAAATTCATACTAATAATTTAAAAGTTTCTTTTTTCTTATTTATTTATTTATTTGAGAGAGAGAGAGGGAGGGAGAGACTGTGTGCATGAGAGAGCACAAGCAGGGCCTGGCGCAGAGGGAGAAGCAGACTCCCCACTGAGTGGGGAGCCCAACATGGGGCTCAATCCCAGGATGCTGGGATCATGACCTGAGACAAAGGCAGAGGCTTAACTGCTAAGCCACCCAGGCTCCCCAAAGTTTTATTTTTTCTTTATTTAGAAGACCATTAAATAGCAAATGAAGAACACCATGACCAGCTAAGAGAAAGACTGCAAAAGGAAAAAAAAAAAAAAAAAAAAGCTTTGTATTTTAGTACCTTTAAGAGAAAATTTTCTCTGCTTTTCAAACAAGGGATCTCACATTTTCATTTTGCACTGGGTCTTGCAAATTATGTATCTGGCCCTGAAGTGAAACAATGGTTGCTTAACGGACCCTAAAGAATAGTGGGAGGGAGGGATTTCAAAAGTATAGGAGAAAACCTTTGGGAATGGTTGAGTGCATTTATTATTTTAATTGTGGTGGTAATTTCATAAGGGTGTACATATAACAAAACTTATAAAAGTTTACACTTCAGGGGCACCTGGGTGGCTCAGATGGTTAAGCTCCTGACTCTTGGTTTCAGCACAGGTCATGATCTCAGGGTTGTGAGATTGAGTTTGCGCTGAACTCCGAGCTTAGCTCAGTGGAGAGTCTGCTTGAAGATTCTGTCCTTCTGCTCCTCCCACCATTCGGGCTCTTTCTTTCTCTCTCAGATAAATAAATCTTTAAAAAAAAGTTTATACTTAAACATTAATGGCTTATTAAAAGTCAGTTTTACCTCAATAAAATGCTAAAAAATATTGTTACCATATATTTTAGTTTTTGTTTGAGAAAATTAAAAAAAGTTAAAAGCTAAAATGTCAAAGAACTTATGCATATTAATTGCATTTATTTTTGAAGCTAAAAGAAACTATATGATGTATGATTGCTGGCTATATATCCAAGACTTCTGAATAAAATGCATATAAATATGTCATATCTTACTTTTCATAAAATGCATTTTAGATCATTTGATTAATGACGTTTCCAACTTATCTAAAAATTACAAAATGGCATTGAATGCATCACATACAATCAACTAAAATACCCCAAAAGCTTCAAACTCCTTGGAAATATTTACACCAAAAAGCCTCAAACTCCTTGAAAATATTTACAATAATTAAGCCCTTTGCTGAATTTGTCAAATTTGAAGTAATGATTCAATAAACATTTAAAAATATAATACTACACGCTAAAGTTTTCCATAAAGCTGTTGAATTAAAGGAGACATAGATGTTTGAAGTTCCCTTTCTTATCTCTATACAACATTATAACCACCATCTCTTAAACTTCCTCTCTGGAAGAGGAAGATCGCCTGCTTCTAATTCATGGTGCCCAAACTTTTTACCCATAGTGATTCTTTTATTACTTTGTTTTCCCACATGTACTCCATAAGTTGAAAGATCTGGTCTATCTAATAAGATGCCTTTATTTGATTAAACTTAGTTCCCTCATTTTTCTTTTTCAAAAACTTTTTTTCTTACTTCTATCCTTAGGACAGCCATCCTGAGTTGATGTAATTTCAGCAAAAAAATAAATAAATATAAAAAGATTACTACTTCTATTAGATTTTCAAGACTGTTGGCAAATACCTTTAGGAAGTACTGAAGATGATTTAGCCAGAATCCTTGTCTTCTACAGATTGTATAGATTCTTTTTTTTTTTTTAAGATTTATTTATTTATTTTGAGAGAGAGAGAGACTGAGACTGCAAGTGGGGGAGGGCAGAGGGTGAGGGAAAGAGAATCTGGAGCAGATTCCCCATGGAGTGTGGAGCCCAACACATGGGGCTTGATCTCACAACCCTGAGATCATGACCTGAGCTGAAACCAAGAGTCAGTCGCTCAACCAACTGAGCCACCCAGGTACCCCCAGATCATATAGATTCTCTAGGAGAAGCAGTCTTTCAGCTTCTGCTGTCTTTATAACAATGGACATTACAAGAAATATTGAGAGAATATAGGGTTGAACAAGGGGAAAAAGATTCTTGGAGATATTTTTTCTTCAGGGAAGAATACTTGACTGGTGACTAATGGAAACCAAAAGATTTCTTGGTACCAATGACCATACAAATTCTCTAATTTCTTCTGAAACACAGGATTTGATTCAGGGAAAGGACAGAACAAATGGATGACAGTCCATGTCCCATTCAGGTTATTCCCTAAAAAACTTGCTGTCCTTTAGGTTGTGAGAATGGAGCTGTTTAAGAGCTGGGTTAGTATCTAGAAAAACAGGATAATTTTGTTTTGCTTATATTGTGTAAGAAATTTATAGAAAAGAAGAAAGCTGGAAATCCTTTCAGATACTACAAAAGCAACTTTATTTGGATTTTTATCAGTTGTTAATTGGTTGTTGAAGAAAAACTATCACCTGTGAGATATTTTAAACTTACATGTATAGGCTCAAACTGCTTTTTCTGTCATCTACCAATCAATCAATCAATCAATCAACCTACTATCTACTTACTTATTTACCTATTTTAATTAAGTTGGTATTTTATTTTTCAGTCCTCTTAAAATTCTGCTTGGTATTTGAAATTTCTGGCTAGATGGTACAACATTTTTCTCAATGAATGATGAATTATACAAGGTCTTTTACGCATCCAAATTATGGGCCTTGCTTTTTCTCTCCTCCTAAGGAAAATGCCTTGTGCGTGCACATTTGTTTTCCCCCTGAAGCTAGTAAGCCTAAGGATAGATGTTATTTGGTACTACTTCAAAACTGGAAAAAATATTGATCCAAATATTCAATGTAATTTATTGTGATCCCAATTCAGTTTTCAGAAGTTTTCTGTAAGATGTGTGTGTGTGTGTGTGTGTGTTTTCTCCTGTAATTCATAAAAGAGCTATGTGCTCCTAAACAAAAGTTGCCACGTTCAGCTTTCTTATGGCTATCCAACTGATACCTTTCACACCACTGTTCCAATTTATTAGGGATGAGAGATAACCTCAAGACTCAGATCTTAAGTAATGTTTTTCATTATAGATAAAGAATGAATGAAAGTAAGGTCATAAACCAAGTTCTTATTCCAAAGCATAATTTCTCAAACTTCTCATGAGAAATTCATCTTGATCATATGGATAAGTGACATTGTATTAAGCATTTACTTTTTTACTAAGTTTATATCAAATGTCTTATAAATTTTTTGAATTACATCATGCCTAAACAACACCAGAATATTTGATAAGAATTTAGAAAAACATGAAGACTATCAGTTAGAAGTACTGTTTGTGCTGGATAGAAAAGAGACGCCAAGTTTCAGCAAAGGTCTAATCTGAAATACTGCCTCAATTTCTCCATTTTTCTCCCCACACAGTTAAAGTTCTGCACGCCTAAATTATTTTAACTAAAAGAAGTGATACAAATGTCATTTTGTGATATTTTCATCACACAGTGAAACAATATGCAGCACAAAAGAATGTGGGTTTCATTGGTATAAGAAAAGATACCTTTTTTTATTTCCAAATAAATTCTTTGAGCATCAGGTTTATATACCCATTGGCTTGGACCATTCCAAAAAAGTATAGAAGAAAATTGAAAAAAAAAATCTAATTTACATACTGTTACGAGATTACAGGTCTCTAAAAATTATCCCAACAAAGTATAATCTAACCTGTGCATGAAATTCTTCTAGTCAGGAGGTCAGTTTTACCTTATAAGGTAAACTTTTGATACCAGAGAGGACGTGGGGCGATGGGTGAAATAGGTGATGGGGATTAAGGAGTGTTCATCAAAATAAGTGTATTGTATGGAATTGCTGAATCACTATATTGTACACCTGAAACTAATATTACATTGTATGTTAACTAACTGGGATTTAAATAAAAACTTTAAAAAAAGTAAACTTTTGAAAGTTTTTATTCTGAAAAAGTTATGTTCAGTGAAAAATTTATTTAACATTCATTAATGTTTTCATAATCACATTAATGGTATATAAGGCAGATGAACAGCTTTTGTCTCAGCACCTTAAAAAGGATCAAAGAACATGAAGGCATGTTCTTTAGTTTTATATAAGAGGAGGCCATGGAATATTAGATTTTGATAATAAAAAATTGCACTATGTAGGTTTATTTAGGCTGTCCCATGTATTAGAGAGTTTGGTAGCTGTGATTCTGGTTTCTTATTTGTTTTTTAAAAATTGAGGTATAATTTACATACAGTAAAATCACCCTTTTAGTGGATATTCCATGAGTTTTGATGAATACATATAGTCATGTAACCATTACTGAAATCAAGACACAGAAGAATTAATTTCATTCAGTCCACAAATTCCCTCTTGCTCCTCCACCCACCTTCAGACCTTGGTAATTACTGATCAGTTTCATGTCTTTAGAGGTTGGCCTTTTCCAGAATGTCATATATATGCTTTCAAACAGCAGGTAGCTTTTGAATCTGCCTTCTTTCCCTCAATATAATGTACTTGAGATTCATCCATGTTGTACATGTATTAATAAGTTCTTCCTTTTTACTGCTGAGTGATACAGCATTATATGAATGTATCAAAGGTTGTTTATTCATTCACAAATTGAAGAACATTTGGGTTGTTCCCAGTTTGGGGAAATTATGAATAAATTTGCTACAAACATTCACATACAAAACTGTGAATATCAGTTTTGATTTCACTGAGTAAATATTGAAGACTAATATTACTGGGCCATTTGATAATGGTATATTTAATTTTAAAAGAAATTGCCAAAGTGGTCATACCATTTTGTATTACAAACAGCAATGTAATGATCTTCGTCCTTTCCAGTGCATTTAGTATTGTCAGTATCTTTCTTTCTTTCCTTTTCTTTTACATATATATTATATTATTATCATTATTTTATATATATTATAATATATACTAGAATGGCTTAAAAATATTTTATATATAAAATATACAAAAGAATAATATATAAATATATAATATTAAATATATATTATTTATTATTAAATATATTATGTGCAATAATATATTTACATAAATATATTATTTATTAATACATATGTATATAATCTATCATCTATAACATATAATATATAATATTTTTTTCAGCCATTTTAATAGGTATGTACAGGTATCTATCTACTTGTGTTTTTCATTTGTGTATCTTCAATAACTAATAATCTTAAAGATCTTTTCAGGTGCTTATTTGCCACTGACAAATCTTTGGTGAAATATCTTTCAACTGTTATACCCATTTTTATATGTTGTTGTTGTTTTGCTTTCCTTATTATTGAGATTTCAGGGTTCTTTTTTTATTCTGGGTACAAATCCTTTATCAGATATATGACTGATATATATTTTCTCCCACCCTGTGGCCTGTTTCTCTTTTGTAATTCTTAACTTTTACAATTTTTATTGAAGTATAGTTGATACACAATGTTGCATTAGTTTCAGGTGTACAACATAGTGATTCAACAAGTCTATATGTAATACTATGCTCACTATACATGTTGCTACCATCAGTCACCATACAAAGATTATAATACCATTGACTATATTCCCTATGCTGTAACTTTTCTCCCTGTGATTTATTCATTGCTATCTGGAAGCCTGTACCTCCCACTCACCTTCACCCATTTTGCCTATGCCCCAACCCCCTGCTGCTCTGGAAATCATCACTTTGTTCTCTGTACTTATGGGTCTGTTTCTGCTTTTTGCTTGTTTATTCATTTGTTTTGTTTTTAGATTCTACATATAGGTGAAATCATATGGTATTTGTCTTTCTTTGTCAGACTTACTTCACTTAGCATAATAACCTCTAGGTCCATCCATGTTGTTGCAAATGGCAAGATCTCATCCTTTCTTATGGCTGAGTACTATTCTGATCTATCTATCATCTATCTATCTATCTATCTATCTATCTATCTATCTATCTATCTTTCTATCTCACATCTTCTTTATCTATTCATCGATCAATGGACACTTGGGTTGCTTTCCTATCTTGACTATTATAAATAATGCTGTAATAAACATAGAGGTGCATGTATCTTTTTGAATTAGTGTTTTCACTTTTGAGGGGCAAATATCCAGTCGTGGAATTACTGGATTATATAGTATCTCTAGTTTTAATTTTTTTGAGGAAACTCCATAATGTTTTCCACAGTGGCTGCACCAATTTACATTCCCTCCAATAGTGCACAAAGTTGCCTTTTCTCTGTATAGTCACCAACACTTGTTTTTTCTTGTCTTTTTGATTCTAGCTATTCTGACAAGTGTGAGGTGATATGGCATTGTGGTTTTGATTTACATTTCTCAGATGATAAGTGATATTGAGCATCTTTTCATGTTTCTGTTGGCCATCTGTATGTCTTCTTTGCAAAAATGTCTATTCAGTTCCTCTGCCCATTTTTGGTCAGATTATTTGTGTTTTTTGGTGTTGCATTGTGTACATTTTTTATGCTTTGGATATTAACGTCTTATCAGGTATCTCCTTTATGAATATCTCCTCCCATTCAGTATGTTGTCTTTTTGTTTCATTAGTGGTTTACTTCACACTGCAAAACTTTTTATTTGGAATAGCCCCAATAGTTTGTTTTTTGCTTTTGTTTCCCTTGGCTCAGGAAACATATCTAGAAAAATGTTTGTACAGCAAATGCCAGAGAAATTACTGCCTGTTTCCTTCTAGGAGTCTTGTGGTTTCAGGTCTCACATTTAGGTCTTTAATCCATTTTGAGTTCATTTTTGTGTATGGTGTAAGAAAGTGGTCCGGTTTCATTCTTTTGCATATAGCTGTTCAGTTTTCCCAGCAGTTTTTATTGAAGAGACCACTGTTGCTTGTCTTTTTATTGTCTTAAAAGGTTTTTTCAAGCAGCAAAATTCTTAATTTTGATAAAGTCCAACATATCAATTTTTTCTTTTATGAATCACTGGATTCCTAATTTTATAGAAAACTTACTGCTTTCTATATGGGAATAGTGATTTTACACTGCCCATCCTCTTAACTCTTGTGCTAACAATTGCTAATTCGATATGCATTAGTTGTTCATAGTAATTATATTTTCCAGGTTCGAAGTCAATTCTGTTAAAAAAAATAAGTAAACACAATGGTCCCTGGATGGCTCAGTTGGTTGAGCGCAGGACTCTTGGCTTCAGCTCAGGTCATGATCTCAGGGTCATGAGCCTTGGGTTGGGCTCCCGGCTCAGCAGGAGTCTGCTTGAGATTCTCTCTCTTCTCTCCCTCTGCTCCTCCCTCTATTTGTGTGCTCACATGTGTGTGTGTGTTTGTGCTCTCTCTCTCTTTCTCTAAAAATAAATAAAAAAGTCTAAAAAAAATAAGTAAACCCAGAAAGATCCTTGACTGCAGTTTTCCCAAATTTCACTCTCATAGCATCCAGTGTCAAATTGTTTCCATTGGCTAGGTTCCTATTGAATATACTATCCCATAGAAACCTCATTTATAAGGATAATTTGTACTTTGTCAAAAGTCAGAGGTGAGAATATAGCTTTTATTAAAGTGGAAAACAGCTGAAATTTAATTCTAAATTTTCATACATGTTATATTTTCATCATTAATTAGTATTATGGTTTGGATTCTCCATTAATTTTATCATATCAAGTAATACAGAATGAAACTCAAGAAACAGAAATACAAAAATTTCCATTTATTATTTAAAAGGATAAAGATCCTACATATGAACAATTTCCCCATAAATCATCAGATATTAGCTGTAATAAAGATTGTATAAATTTGAAAGTTGGTTTATTTGCTTCAACCTCTTTGTTTAAAGTCTAGATATTCGTGAGAAACTCCTAAACTGTCACAGGCTTACCTTACCACATTTAGGAAATCTAATGACTGTTTAAAGTCCTGAGTTTACATAATAAACAGAAGAAGCTTGCTGGTCAGGAACACTGTCTACGTACAACCACAGATATAAAGATATTTGGCTTATTTGGTTTTACTGACAACTCCATTTTCTGGAGAGCAATGCATTGATATGGAAACCCAGACTTTAGAAAATAGTCCGGTTTTATGAAGGTTGAAGCACTGTAGAATTCAGTAAGGGGGCTTCTCTTTGATAACCATTGCAATGTCAGCTAAACTTGGAAATGAAAAGCTGCTCCTGAAGGGAATTTATCCAAATAGAGTCAGAAAGTTTGAAGGAGAGACACTTAATAAAATAATTCTGTCAGGGACCCATAGGGTTAGAAAAAATTAAGTTTGGGTCTGTGTAACTGCTGAGAGCACAGTTTTACTTCTAACTGAGGATGGACCGGCTCTCCTCTAGCAAGAACTATGTAGAGAAGTCTCTCAGGTGAGAGGAGTGAGTTAGCCTACAGATTAGGGATATATAGAACAGAATTCTGCCAGAGAGATAAGACTGATAAAGTGATGAGGTTTTGTATTTACCTACAAAATATCTCCTTGAAAACAGTCTGCAAATAGATAGGTTTTGGTAACTGACCATGTCTTAAAGACTCCACATGGAACGTATCCTGATGATTTGATCCAAAGAAAAGAAACTTTAAGTCATTTATGGTGTGGTAAGAAGTCTGGCTAAAGCAAAATACAGTGAAATTTCTGTGTTGGGATACTGCGAGGTCCTTAAAACATAGAAGTTATTAATTTTTGTTCAGATTTTATACCACCCATATTTTAATGTAAAACCAAAAATATATCATAACCTGGGTCCCATTTTAATAGCAAGAATTCATACTACAAGAAGATCATCCCCAAGGGATGTAATTATAATCACATTTTAAAATCCTGACACTTTCCTTTCCTCTAAAAAAACCTCATTGTGTGCTTACAGATGTTATATAATCTCTATCGGACTCAGTTTTCTCATTGTAAGGTGAGAAAAATCGGTAACACCTACTTACTAATAGGTCACAATATATGTAAATTACTTCGGATAATACCTGGTACACTGTTAACGTTTGATAATGGGTAGCTGTTGTGTTGTTACTCTTCACTTCTTATAAGCTTTCAGTCTTAGCCACTTTGCAATTATACGCATTAACTATTTTACACAACTTAAAAAAAGTCAGGCAAATCAAGAATCTTTGTCTATTTTATTGATGTTATGGAACTTGGATGAATAAACACAAGCACTATTAGATTGCACATTGATTTATGTATTCATAAAAGAAAACAGTTCCTGACAACTCTGGAAAGAACCAGGTTTTAGTTAAGGCCAGGATAAGAGGGGCTTAGTCAGCTAAAGTTCTGAGGATGTAGGGCATTTTGGTGATTATGGAACGGAGATTCCAGAACACTTGGATTAGATTTGCTTGGGCAGTCTCATCAGACTTGGTACCTGTTCACTGTGCTTTCTGAGTATTTTCATTTCAGGGAAAAAACTTTATTTACTTTGAATAACTGCAGCAATATAAACTGGTATTTTTTAATTTGTGGACACAACCAACAAGTTACATATAAGATCAAAATTTACTGATCAAAATTTATTCACTCAGAGAGATTAAAAGGTATGTTCCTCTCTAACTCCATATTATAAGATCCTAGAAATCAGGAATCCTGAGTGATGTATTTAAACATTTTTAAAGTATTCAGACTCTGAATATTTTTCAGATACTAAAGTTCTTGTTCATATAGTGAACTCTTCATCCAGAAACTCTGTATCTTTATTACTTTAGTCTATGATAATAATAACACTAACAATATTAGTAATAAGAGTAGGTACTTAAGTACTTATTCTGGGCAAGCATCTGTTCATTTCATGGTTTAAGTCAGTTAATCCTGTGACACTGGGATCTAAATGACAGTTATCATCCTCACTTTATAGATAGGGAAGCACAGGCACAAAGGGTTTAAATAATTTGCCTGTTATCCTAAAAACTGGCATTTCAACACAGGAGGTCAGACTCCAGATATAAACTGATTCTCATTTTGTTTTATTTTCTGGACAGACAATAAACATTCATAGGAAACTCTATGCATTCATAGCCATTTTCCCGTTAATCTAGGGCTTTAGGATCTTTTTATCAATATTATTCTTCTATTTCCAGACTATTTCTCATAGGTAGAAAAGGCAGAAATAAAATAGCAGAGCTCTGGTTTTTTTTTTATCTGTAAGGACTTTTTCTATTCAGTCTATACCCCAAAGTTCATGATTTTAGCCACTCTTTTGAAAATATCCTAAAATCCTATTTTACTGTTAACCCTGGACCAAACCAAATATTTTCCAGTATCTCAATTTCTGAGATCTGCTGGGAAACAACCAATAACAATATAGACTTGGACCACTACAAATGTAAGGTTTAAAATTCTGGCTGTATTTATGAGTAGTTCTTTCTGCATACAATGCTGTGGCAATTCTCATTCTTTTTTTTTTTTTTAAGATTTATTTATTTCAGAGAGGGAGAGAGAAAAGAGAAAGAGAGAGAGAGCGTGGGGAACGGCATAGGGAGAGGGAGAGAAGCCAGACTCCACTAAGCGCAGAACCCGATATGGGGCTTGATTTCATGGCCCTGAGATCACAACTGAGCCAAAATCAAGAGTTGGAACCTTAACCAATTGAGCCACCCAGGGGCCCCTACTCTCATTCAAGTATCTACTCATGTCCAATAATTCCCCATTTCCCCACCTCTCCCACCTGAGGAAGATGGTTTCCCACTTCAGAGAGGAATAGAGCAAAATATGGCACACTCTCAAAAGATTCTACATATTTCTTGCTTGCATGCCCTTTCCGCCTGTGCACACAATGGATGCTAACATAAAATACATTCCATGTGTTTTTAGATTCCAGAACAGTCTAGTGATCAAAAGCACAAACTCTGAAACTGGACTTCTTGGGTTCAAATATGGTTTCAAATATTGTTTCCTGTCTGACCACGGCAGGTTTTTAAACCACTTGTGACTCAGATTCATCATCTGTAAAATTGGGATAATAGTTGTTCCTGCTCATTGAGTGATTATGAGGACTACGTGAGTAAATAAGTATAGACTGCTTGTAACAGGGCCTAGTTTATAATGAGTGAAACAGGACTTACTGTTATTTTAATTACTTGTCTTCCAAGAATTAACTCCAAGTTTACCCTTTTCTTTTTTTAAGATTTTATTTATTTATTTGAGAGAGAGAGAATGAGAGAGAGCACATGAGAGGGGGGAGGGCCAGAGGGAGAAGCAGACTCCCTGCCGAGCAGGGAGCCCGATGCGGGACTCAATCCAGGGACTCCAGGATCATGACCTGAGCCGAAGGCAGTCGCTTAACCAACTGAGCCACCCAGGCGCCCCAAGTTTACCCTTTTCTATATGATTCTCCATTTGGAGTTAAGTTAGTCTGTTTGCTTCCATAATTCCACAATTCTTTATATTTTAGTTTTAATTTTATTTTTTTAAGGTTTTAATTATTTGAGAAAGAGCGCGCGAGAGAGAGAGAGAGCACGAGCAAGGTGAAGGGCAGAGGGAGAACCAGGCTCCCTGTTGAGCAGGGAGCCTAATTTGGGGATGATCCCAGGACCCTGAGATCATGACCTGAGCCGAAGGCAGACACTTAACCGACTGAGCCACCCAGGTGTCTTATATTTTAGTTTTATTATAGCACCTATCACCTTAAATTATATCCAGCACTGTATAGCCGTAAACAGAAGATGTACCTTATCTTTGTACTGTTACCACATTCCCTTCCACCAGTTCAGTCTCAAAAAATTATTAGTAAATGAATTAAAATAAGATTATGAAACTAGGCCTTATTAATACCTGAAAAATAAATGTAATATCATTAATATGGAATAGTCTAGATTTCCCAGATATTCAGTTAGTATCTGAAGCACTTATGTTTAATTAATAGTGATTAATATTTTATTTAACTCTCTAGTGTGAACAACCAAGGGTGTCTTAGAAAATGCATTTTTTCTCTTTATTTTTTATAACCTACAGAAAAGAATTTAGGAAATATTATCTGTAGATGCAAATTATCTTAATAATAATAAACAGATATACTCAAATTTAAATAAGTAGCTGCATTTAGGCTCATAAAAATTTCAATCCCTATGCAATTTTATGAGCTATTATTAATATGTGGTTATTATGTATCAATGTATAGATATAAATAGAAAACTTCTAACTCATGTATAATTCATACACTTCCTTGAATGAACAGCAAATGTGAGGATTGAGGTTATAATCTTTTCATGTTATAGATCAGCGGTCTCAAAGTATGCAAAATATGATCTGTGGACCTCTAGAAGCTTCTGACACATTTTCAAGAGTGAGTCCCAAACTATTTTCAAAATAATATGACATTATTTTCCTATTTCACTGTGTTGACATTTTACTGATGGTGCGAAAGCAACTATGTGTGAAAGTGATGTGCCTGAGGGCAAATCAGGGCAGTGGCACCAATTTGTATTGTAGTGATTGTAGTCTTCGTCACCGGGCAATCACAGTTTAAAAAAAATAACAATTTCACTTCAGGGTGCCTTTGATGAAACAATGAGGAGGATTAATTTTTTAGAAATCTTAATCCATGAGCGCATGTGCGATATAATTGGTAGCATGCATACAGCACCCATCTGTTGGGCGCATACAAAAAAGAGTGGGGCAAGTAAAAGCACTAGCGCAATTGCTTGATTTGCAGGCTGCACCAGCCGCTGAACCATTTCTCATGGAATGCCACTTTGCCTTGAATGAATGATGGGCAGATGCACTATGATTATTCAGACTTCTGTATCTGTATCTGGCAGATATTTTCTCAAAAATGAATGAAGTGAGCCTGTCACTTCAAAGAAAAACTGACAGCAGTGGTTGCCAGTGAAGAAGTTGAAGCTATCAGGTAAAAATTAGGGATTTGGAAAACTTGTATTCATCTCTGTGAGTGCCACAGCTTCCGATGGTTAAAAACTTTTCTGATGATGCTGGTGATAATATTAATAAATGATTTTTTATATTGTATAATGAAATGTGTCAACATCAGGAAGACCTCGACAGTTCAGTAAATCTTCCATATGACCAGTGTATAATTTTATAAAATCATGCATGCATGGTTTTATAAAATTATTTAACTTGTACCCAAAGTACAAGTTAAACTAATGGATTTTAATATAACAGAGTTCACAGAGTAAATTGATATGATTACAGATTATAGTGCAACTAACCTTTAAGAAACTACCACCTGTCAAGTAATGGTGAAGTAGCAGAGAAGAATATATGCAATTATTTTAAAAGACACTAAAAATATGCCTTCCATTTTCAACTAAAAATTTGTATGAGGTCATATTTTCTTCATACACTTCGACTAAATATATTTTAATAGATGAAATGCAGAAGCAGATGTAAGAAACCAGTTAACATTAACCATTGAGACAGGCATTTAAAAGGATTTGTGAACGTGTAAAAACATTTAAGAGTGTAAAAAAGTCACTATTCTTGCCAAATATTCTTCTTTGGTTTGGAAAATATAGATATTTTTCATAAACCTATGTTATTTATACTCACTTATCATGGCAGTATTATTGCTATTTTAAAATTAATATCTCTCTTTAAATTTATAACATGCTAAATTTTGACAGATATAAACCACATTAACAAAAGCTCTTTGGGAGTCCTCAATTTTTAAGAGTATAAACGGGTCCTGAGACCAGTATGTTTGAGAAATGCTGCTATAAACAAATAGTTTGGTCAGCATTGCTAAAGCATATGGAAGGAGAAATCTATTTAGGCTGCATGAAAGTTCTATCCATACCCATATATGTTTTGCAAAGGAAGGTGGAACACTTAGTGTAAAAGTTTCGTTAATGAAACTGTCTCTTGTCAAGTTCACATGCATATCTAAGCACGGTCCCCAAATGCCAATACAATCACACAAAAGGAGACGCTATTCTTATTTGTGCCCATTAAGTGTGAAGTATGAAAGCTAGGTCCTGTGTGTCAGATTCTGTGCTGCTAAAAAAAAAACTGGAGTACTACAAAGATCCTTGTACAAAAGAGCCTTTCTCATTGGCTATCTACTTTGTGCTGGGTTTTTTTAAAAAGATTTTTATTTATTTATTTGATAGAGAGAGAGACAGCGAGAGAGGGAACACAAGCAGGGGGAGTGTGAGAGGGAGAAGCAGGCTTCCTGCCGAGCAGGGAGCCCGATGCAGGGCCGATCCCAGGAGCCTGATGCAGGGCTGATCCCAGGACCCCGGGATCATGACCTGAGCTGAAGGCAGACGCTTAATGACTGAGCCACCCAGGTGCCCCTGTGCTGGGTTTTTTAAATCATTTGATTAGACATATGAAAAAAGCTTTCACCGATATGCAGACCTGAGCACAGACAGAAGAAAATGTGTTTCTATTAGAGAAAGAAATTGTTGATTTGAGAAAGAAAATGTATACTGGGGCGCCTGGGTGGCTCAGTCGGTTAAGCGGCTGCCTTCAGCTCAGCTCAGGATCTCAGGGTCCTGGGGTTGAGTCCTGCATCAGCCTTCTTGCTCAGCAGGGAGTCTGCTTCTCCCTCTGCCCCTCCCCCCTGCTTGTGTTTTCTCTCTCTCTCTCAAATAAATAAATAAAATCTTAAAAAAAGGAAAATGTATACTATAAGAGAATTCTTCAAAGTGAAATTATAAAAGTACACTTCAGAATTTTTAGTATCTAAGAAATACCACGTTATGAAATGTTGGCATCATAAACACCTGGAAGGGTTAAAGCTGCTGCAGAAATTTTGTTATCCATTTCCCCAGCCTCCCCTCCATTTCCTGCTTTGTGTTCTTTTTAAAGGAAACTACTTCAAGGATGTAGAGGCTAGTTTTTGATGTCAAAGTGACACTTCCCTTGTTTCTTTTGAGTGAGCGGAGGCCTGGAAATTTCATTAGTCCCTCATTAGGGTTTTCAAAAAGTTCAGCTATTGATTTCATAAAATTCCTTTCCTGTATTTTTCTGTAAATGTATACAATAGCTCCTAACATATCCTCCTCCAGGAAGGCAGACACTCAACTAGCAATTTGACCTTTCGAATTCCTAAATGATGTAAGAGAGAAGTAATTATAGCACATATGGATAAATCATTATCAAAAATATTCACTGTGATTTCTTTCTTTCTTTCTTTTGATGATGTGAGGGCAATGGGCTTCACATCTGGCACAGGGCTAACACAAATAGTATTTATTGATTTCTAAATAATAATAGCAATTAAAGTTTCTCGTTAGCAACTTTAGTCCCTATGTGTATGTTAAGGATTTATAAAGGTTCATGAACTCTTTAGGGTCAAAAGGATAATAATTGGCCATATGTGAAAGGAAAGCTGTACAATCAACCTTCTGGAAGTTTTTCTTTCTATAAACTATTTAAGACAAAATTCATAGTCAATGCCTTGCAGTTTTCTACATTCTTGGTTTTGATCCCTACCTAGAATGGTTTTTGGCTTCAACACACTCTTCTCTTAACAAGAATAGCAATACCACAATCACTTATATGAAAGATATAATGCAAAATAAGAGTTAGCAATTCAAATATTAATTAATCCTCTAATCTGTTCCCAAATAAAACTAAGACAAAACAAAGTCATAGTAGAATTAAGAAGTAATATATATTTAGAATTCCAGTTAAAGTACAGGTAAGAGCAGAAGATTGGAAAATAAAAGATCAGAATATGAGTGTTAGTTCTAAGAGTTCTATTTTCTTCATTTAAAATAGGAATAAGAATACTGTCATAATATCTTGTCAAATTACTGTATAAAAACACCTATCATACTCTAAAAGCTCTAAGAGTAGTAGTTATGATTGCCATGGATCTTCCCTTTACCTAGTCAAATTTTCCCCATCCTTCGAGACACAAATAAAATGATTTTTCAAAAGAATCCTTAGTTGCGTTCAGCCCCCAAAAGTTCATTTTCTTATGGACTCAGTTCTTGTAGCCCATACAATTAAATCAGACAGTATTCACTAATTCCCTCAAGACATCATTTACCTAATGATTATATGGTGTTATTTGATTTTTCCTGTATTCATTGTCTGTCAACTTAGGTTGTATGCTCCTTAAAGTTATTAAGGATGTCTTATTTTTCTTGGGGTCTTTTATAGTTTGCAGTGTGTTGTACATAATTAATACACTATTAAAATTTGTTGGTTATTATATAAATGATAGACTTCATGAAATTTTCACAAGAGTATATGAGACATTTTCATGAAAGTATTTAAGAAACTATAGAAGAAAATAATTTACTTGTAAAATTAACATGGCTCTTTGGAAGAGAGATAAATCACTGTAGTTTGGAACTGGAAAGGGACAATCAGATCATCTAGCTTAAAGTTTTATGTTATAGATAAGAAAACTGAAGCCTAGGAAGTTTTTGTGTATCAACGAGAATCAATACATAAATCATCACTGAGTTTCATATTAGATAACTAGCTATCATTTCATGACTTTATACAATCATTTAAAACAAATTTTCAAATAAGTATAAGTGATTTAAATGTGTGTCTCATAATAGATGTATATGAGTTCTACATGTCATTCGAAGCTTCCTGCTTTTTTATCCTTGGTTATCATAAAGCTAGCTATTGAGACAATTTCTTGATTATAAGCTATTTTCTTTCTTAAGGAGGAAAATAATTTCTGATTCCATGTTTTTCTTCTGGAAAGGGTTTATATGTTTTGTTTCTGAAGATTCTGTGTAAAGATAATGCAAACATAACTTAAAATTCAGTATTTCATATACGTGACATGAAGATTCACTTTTGAACCAGAAAAGAAAATAGGTTGAAGAAATAAAATCTGGCTGGTTTATAGGGATAAAGAGATAGGCAAAGAAAACCATTAATTCCAGGAATAAGAAATCTGTCCTTATTATCTCTACATCTAACTGCCACGCAACAGAGTGTCAGATTTACAAAGTTGAACTTCAAATCCTGCTCAACTCCTGTATTATTGTGCCCAATTTATGTCTTTATGCCGTTCAAAACACAGAAGCAACTTCACACCTCAGAAGCCTAATAGGAAAGGTACCTCTCTCACATTTGTAAGCCACAAGCATTAATGTGGACTTTTCTTAAACTACAGCAAAAAATTCTATCACTCATCCAAAAATTGAGGAAGGAGTTGTTTTGTTGTTTGTTGGTGTTTTTCTATTTCTTTTTTTTTAAAATTCAAAAACGGTGCCAAGGCCAATAAGTACATTTTAAAAATAGGACCTTTTAATAAAATATTTTTCTGGTGCAGACATTATTTCACTGAGTCAGGTAAATTCAGCCTACAAATTAGCTTATAGTATTCCTTTTAAAAAGGTAATGAGTTGATCTAAATAGATGGGAGGCTTTCACTTTTCACGGTGTTCCACAACAGAGAAGGATGATCAAAGTAAGCTCCACACTGCTTAGGTGAGAGGGAAAGAACCGTATGGAAACAAACAAACAAACAAATACCTGATAATTGAAGGGTAAGAGAATGGTCACCTCCAGGGTAGATTGAGACTGCCTTGCAACAATCACAAACATTAGGACATATTTAAATGTCTCTGTCAGCCCCCTCATTTATGTATAAGAACACTTCATCTCAAAGAAAAGAATTTCGCTGTGATACAGGGCCTAGGAGGGCCCCTTGACCCTCTGGCAAACATTTTGGATGTTAAGTGAGTGTTCTTTCCAAGATATCACAAGCACTTCCAGGCATCACTCACTCATTTAATGACCTGATATTAGACCTGTCCTTAGTACCAGCACTGTGTCCTGCACTCCAACCTCCCAGACCCAGTGAGAGAAGCTGGGGGGCGCTAGGGGACCCTGGGATGGGGTTTGTCTTCAGATGGGACTGAGACATAGCCTTGTATATTCTCTGCAAGGCTGGCAGCCAGAGCAACTTTCCTGACATAAAACAATTGATTTCACTTTCAAACTCTCATATGAATTCAGTGAAAGAATGAGAGAAATGGCTGTAATAGGAAGGACCCTGAATCCTCACTTTAGAATAATGGATTCAAGGTCCAGGTCTGCCATTTATTGCTCGTCTCCTTCCGCCCCGGCCCTCCACCCGTACCCTCCTGCAGTGGAATGCAACTTAACCTCTCTAGGCATCATCATCTCAACTGAAAATGTAACAATAAAACCCTCTGTAAACAGTTATGCAGTTGTTAGAATTAAATGAGAAAATCAATGTAAAGCACTTTACATATTTTTAAACACATTGCAAACAACAAAGTTATTATTCAAGGTCATAAAAGAGACAAGAGACTCTATTTCAGAAATACCATTTAATCAAATATTGCACAAATGTATTTTAAAGAAGATTAATATTTTCAATAACTTATACTGGCTTGGTTTAATAAGGTGAGAATTTATTAGTTTTGGGCATCAAATGTATGCCTTACTGGTGATCATAAGAATAAATGAAAAATAACACGGCATGACATGGAGAAATTACAAATAATGACATACATACCCATTTAAAACATATTTAAAGTTACATACAATTTGATAGAAAAAGAAATGCTA
This sequence comes from Leptonychotes weddellii, assembly GCF_054177405.1. Classification (NCBI taxonomy): domain Eukaryota; kingdom Metazoa; phylum Chordata; class Mammalia; order Carnivora; family Phocidae; genus Leptonychotes; species Leptonychotes weddellii. Next base: position 85,105,016 of record NC_138370.1, read on the forward strand.
CATTTCGTATTCTGTTAAAATTAAAACGTGAACTTAGAAAAGAGTAAAATAAAGTCCCAATTTCTAAAAGAAACAATTTAAAGTATATGATTCTTGATGATTAGCTCTGTAAAAAGTATGTAAATGATGCAATTATAATGTGTACTATCAAAGACCATTTCCTGGGTTTCCCGTCAAATCATCACATTTACCTTTGGAGACAGAAAGATATTATAGCATCATTTAAAAAAGATAAATACATTTATATAAGTCTGGCCTTGTACAAAGGGAAATATCAGGTTGAAAATGATGCCCTTTTTCTGATTATTCCCTTGACGAAGGTACAAAGAATTTTCTACTATGGCAAAGAAGCCTAACTCAAATGTGAAATGCTTGACCATTTTGTTTGGAACCCACATTTTTATTTTGCAGCCACCGCAAGATTGATGAAATTCTGGCTGGTGAGTGTAAGGGGGAAAGATAAGCCCTTATGTCAAGAGAGTTTCTGCTAACCTTGCTACATTTAGTATCAGAGAGTGGAGATTTGCAGCTTACTGAATTCTGAAGCCAAGAAAATGAGATGGAAGAAAAAAAATTTAAAGAAAAACTGCATGCATTCTGTTTTAGTAATCTTGTCTGCTTCCAGGGCACTAGATAGCTATAATAGGATTAACTTCAAGACAGTTTTTAATAAACAGAATTATTAAGTTATTGGGTTCATGTTATATCTTATATACACAGGCACATTTTTCTTGTGGTTTATTTGGGGATTGGGATTTCAGCCTGGTAGAAGGTCTCCTAAATGTAATAATAGTAGAGTTAAAGAAAATTTTTCTTGTCAAACCCTCCGCTCTTTCCCAGCCAACTGCATTTGAATGAGGATACTTCTATTTGTTTGATATAAGGATATTTTAAGCCATCCTATATTAAGTAGGACAATGCAAAGAACTGAACTAAGTCTGGAGTTTAGATAGATCTACATTTTATTCTAAAATTACTGCATCCGCACTTCTCTAAGTTCACAACCTTATATAACTCCTCAGAGCCTCAGTTTCTCATCAAACCCCAAGCTATTAATAATTATCAGTCATAGTTCTTGGCTGTAAGCAGCAGACTTTGCCTGATTAATGAGAAAATTGGTCTAATAATATAGTGGATCATTATGGATATTTCTATGTGCCACGGAATCTTCAAAATCGTGCACACACATTGAACCCCACCTTATTATCACCTCATTATTGATATTTCCTGAGACAGAGGAGGAAACAGAAGCGTGTAGAGATTAAGTTACTTGCCCAAGGTCACACAGCTAGGAAGTGGCAGATCTAGGCCTGTGCTCTTTACTGATACTGTAAACTGAGTAGTTTATTAAAATAATTTTGGGTGACTCACAGAAAATTAGCCTCAAGGCAAGTGGTTAAAAGCAATGCTCAAAACCATGCTGATGAGGACATTGTTGCTGCCCTCACACCCCGGCTCTGAGCCTGAAAGCTTGGCCATTGTAACTTATATACAACTTCCAACTCTGCACTCCTGGGTATCATCAGGGGCCACCGTTGCTGCTTCCTTCCCAGAAAATGAGAGGCCAAGTTCCCCATCCCAACTCTGGCTCTGGTGCGACAGGATGTGAGCAGGGAAGCAGGGAGGGAGTAGCCAAGGAAGGCTGGAAAGAGAGCTTCTGGCTTGTTTAGCTTCTCTAGGCCAAGAACCTATCCTGTTTCCAGCAGGGACACAGAAGGCCAGGGATTCTCTCAACACAGAAAGTCTCTTAAATGTTGGAAAAGTGAAACCAGTAACAAAATCCCACTTTAACTGTTCTAAAGATTAATAGACATACATAAAGTGTTAACTGTTTAGTGATTAATTATGTTCTGTGGTCATCCCACCTCAGGTCAAACCTCAGTGTTTCCCTCACTAGTTGTGTGACTTTAGAGAAATTACTTTCTCTCACTGAGTTATTTGCTTTATTGTATGTTTTTTGGAGCATTAAACAAAATAAAGCATGCAACTAATTATGTTAAACACTCCAAATATACATATAAAGTAAATCTAGATATGCCAATGTAATATTTAAAAAAACTGGTTACTTTAAAAAATGAAAATTAAAATACTGATTATTTCTTTACCAGTTGACAGAATCTCTCTGATTTAGGTAAGTACAAAGTTCTGATCAGTTTTTTTTTTTTTCAAACAACTGGAAAAATTCCATTAAAAATTTAGATCCATTTTTTGGGGCACCTGGGTGGCTCAGTCGTTAAGTGTCTGCCTTCAGCTCAGGTCATGATCCCAGAGTCCTGGGATCGAGCCCCACATCAGGGTCCCTGCTCCATGGGAGGCCTGCTTCTCCCTCTCCCACTCCCCCTGCTTGTGTTCCCTCTCTCGCTGTGTCTCTCTCTTCAAATAAATAAATAAAATCTTTAAAAAAAATTTAGATCCATTTTTTAATCAATATTTTAGAGTTGAAAGAAGCAGAATATTATCATAGAATAGGCCAATTTAGGTCTTAAAGTTACTATTCAATTTGGAGCTAGGTACTCTTCCTGTCTAATAAAACCTAATGCACATTAATATTTGGGAATTGACAGAAATCAAAATATAATCCAGAAGTTTAAGATATTTGAGTTGCTCTCCTATACCAGGCAAAGGAAGCACAAAACTATAAACCCAGCAGACACCTATTCTTATAAGAATATAAGCAAATTAACAGCTTGAAATGATAAATCTCTCTCTTGAGAAAGCTTTTGGTGGGTGTGCTATTGGTCTCTGTCCTTGGCCTTGCCTTATCCAGTGTTTATACCAGTAACTGGGATGTACATATACAGAAAATTCTTATCAAGTTTAGGGCTGACACAGTGCTGGAAATTATAAAGAATAAGAAGCTCTACCTATTGCAAGCATTCAACACAAAAAGATGAAATTAAGCAGGGATAAATAAAAGGTCCTATATTTCTAAGCAAAAAGCTCAATTACATAAGTAATTATGTATTATATATGTAAAGTCATAGCTTAACCTGTTTTGGATACAACACAGATGGGTCACAAATTAACACAAAGCAGGGGCAGAAAGGAGGGGTCTAGAACCTAACTAGATAACCATGGTGACATCAGGAATGACCCAGATGTAAATACGAACTTCAAAGGAACAATCAATACATCAAAGCACAGTCTCCAGAGTGTATGGCAAACCCAATCCCAACTGTAAGAATTGTGGCCTTCAGGCTTCATCGAAAGTAATAGGAGGCAGCAGTGAAACTTCATCAAGTAGCTGAGGAAAGACAGAAAAGCACTCTCTTCATGAAGAAAAATACGAGGAAAAGGCATAGCCAATTAGCGGTACCTAGAAAATGAACTTTAAGGCAAAACGTAAACTACATGTACGTTTGACTGAGTTGCTTTAAAATATAAATGTATGAATAATCTCTATTAATAGAAACATTACATCTGTGATTTAGAAGAGTGACACTTCTGATTTATTTTGCCTCTAACAAAAAACCACACTTGACATTTTAGTTTGTGCCATGGTTTAAGAGACAGAGTTGCTGCATTCAGAGAAGGCAGTGATAGTAGATACCATCCACATTAGCCATTACTGAAGAGATGAACAATGTTTGGCTTGGACAAAGGAAAACTCAGGGATGACATTATAATTGTGTTTATCTAAAATGTGAAGAATGACCATTTACAAAACACATTAGATTGTTTTGATCTGGTGTTAGATTGTATGACTAAAATAGATGAGATGGTGAAAAAAGCTATTGGTTCATACCTAGTAAAATCAAATGCTTGTGTGTTTGTTGTTTTGTATTTAAAATACTATACAAAGAATACAAGCATCTATCTAATACTCAATAACCAGTATATATGGAAATAAAATGAGGCTTTTTTCAACATTCCAAATTACTTTTTTTCTTGGTCTCTTTTGTTGGAGAGAAATTTTATATTTGTAAATGTTGATCGTTTTACTTGAGTATTCTGAGTTTGGGGTCTTTTAAGTAAAATCTTTAATGTTAAATTATAATACTTTCATAGTTTTATGTTTAGCTCCATGATTCAAAAGGAGTTATTTAATTTTGTGAGATTTCATGTATCTTTATTTATTTTTTCTAAAAGATTCATTTATTTGTTAGAGGGGAGAGGGGCGGAGGGAATAGGAGAGAATTCTCCAGCAGGCTCCCCACCTAGCGTGGAGCCCGACATGGGGCTGGATCCCAGGACCCTGAGGTCATGGTCTGAGGTGAAATCAAGAGTCCAACGCTCAACTGACTGAGCCACCCAGGTGCCCCTGTCATGTTTATTTCCGGATGTGCAGGTTATCATTCCTACATTTGTTGAATACTGTGTGCCTTGAAGGAGAGGAAGACCAGAATTACTGAGTCATGCTAAGGAAAATCACAGGCAGACCCTGCTAATCTCCCACCCATTATCCATTCTCTTATTTTCTCTTGCTATTGTAACCTCAACTGTGTTTAAAGTAGAAATGTCTCTTCTTAATTTCCCAGCCTTTACTGAAATTAGGAGTGGCACATGATGGAGTCCGGGACAGGTCACCCAAGAATGTGCCACTTTGGCATGTGGATTATTTTGAGCTGAAGACAATCAAGGCCAAAAGACTCAAGAAGAGCTTTTTACCTCCCCCTTTAACTGCCTAGAATAATTTAGATAGGAAGAGAACTACTACCAAGAAGAGAACTATTACCAAAGATAACTTTTTTACACAGGAAAACTTTTCCACATAGCATGGCACACATTTGTTTACCAAACATTTGCTCTTCCCATTTCCTTGTGAATTGACTTCCTTTCCTCTGAAGTACCAAACCCTTACCCCCGTCTCCTTAGCTCAGGACAGCCTATAAGTCTCAACTACCTGACTATTAGTGGGTCTTATATTTTTATGAGCCCCTTACATTACATTATTAAATTTGTTTTTCTCCTCTTAACCTGTTAATTTTATTATTAGACCAGCCGAAGAATTTAGAAGGGTAGAGAAAAATTTTCTTCCTCTCCAACACATATAACACAGATCTTGCTACAGAGCTGTA
>NC_138370.1:85110533-85161661 GCF_054177405.1 Leptonychotes weddellii
ATTCTTTGAAAATAAATGAGACAACCTAGGTCCAATGCTTATCACATTGTCCGGTACATGTTAAACAGTGTAGATACTTTCTACAGAAGACACAACACATAGATCATAGATTTTGGCACTTTTTAAATTTGTGCAGATTGATTTTGGAATCCACTTTGTACTGTACTATTTCCAACCCCCCCAATGTGAAACAAATCATACCTCTCAATTTATCAATGCTCTGTTTTAGAACATATGTGATATTATGTTGAGATGAAATAAAATGTCACATAGTCCTGCTGTGATGTTCATGAGCAAAAGAGGAAGGTGAAGCCTATGGCCTCCAAAGACCAGATGGAATGTTTCCACTTGTTTCTGTTCAGACAAGATTGAAACAACAGGATCTTTGGGGTCCCCAAAGGAAGAGAACTCCATGTTGACTTCTGATTTATTGATTCCTTCCATTATTCCAGCTCCTGGGTTTAAAATGTTAGTGAATGGAATGGTTTTGTTGATGTTTCCAATAGTGGTCTCTTGCCCTCAAAGATGCATACTATTTAAACAGGAAATCTGCCCTTTTAGGACTGAAATAAATACAACTGGTGATGAACCACCCACAGGCAGTTTTCTAATGAAGCCCCTCAAACCATGACTTTCCTGCCACATGGGCCAAGGAAGACAAACATAGCTGTGAGAAGAAAAAGCTGACTCTCATTTCTATTGGAATTTCTCACATTTTTAATTCACAGAATTTCGATAAACGCCATTGTTCCAAGGTCACATCCAGGGTACTGTGAGACTTCTTCCAGTCATCCTAAATATTTCCTTTTTTCTTCCTTTTAAGAAATTTTTATCTCTAATTTTCATGTGTTGTCTATTAACAAAAAATGCACATGGAATGCAGACTCTCTATATTTCAAACATTTCTAACCTTCAAGGATGGGGGAAGAATTAAACATGGGAGAAGGCTGGCTTCCAGCAATAACACAGTTTTAATAAATACATGAAATATTTATAGAACACATAAAGAACAAAGGAAATAGAACACTTCCTCTGTGTATGATTTCTCTCAATGTTTCAGTCAGCCAAGTCTCTTGCCAGTATTTTTTTTCCCTGAGATGTCTGCTAAGCAACAATGAGTGAGGTGTACCTGGTTAACGTACTTTCAAAATACTGTCTCTCCTAATTTTTGAAAAGAATTTTAAATGTGAATGATAACTGGATTACCATTTTTAATCTGAGTACATTTTTTTTGGAGGAAATACATTGAGAAGTCAAAGGCTTTTAATAAGTCATAAGTATTTGAAGACACTATACAATTTTAAGCCAGAACAATAATAAAATTTATTAAAATATTGTAATTATTATTAATTATTAGAATTAGCTATGTATCTGCATAACTTAAGAAACTGAAAGACAGTTCTTTTCTTTTTTTTTTTTTAAGATTTTATTTATTTATTTGACAGAGAGAGACACAGTGAGAGAGGGAACACAAGCAGGGGAAGTGGGAGAGGGAGAAGCAGACTCCCCACAGAGCAGGGAGCCTGATGTGGGGCTCGATCCCAGGGCCCTGGGATCATGACCTGAGCTGAAGGCAGATGCTTAACAACTGAGCCACCCAGGCGCCCCGACAGTTACTTTCTTAAAGTCACAGAGAAAGCTGGTGGCTTCATCTCTGTAACTCCTTCGTAGGCATCTAGCTCTTATTTCTCTAGTGTTTAAAAAGTCTTTGCAAGGGGCACCTGGGTTGCTCAGTCGTTAAGCGTCTGCCTTCAGCTCAGGTCATGATCCCAGGGTCCTGGGATCGAGCCCCGCATTGGGCTCCCTGCTCAGCGGGGAGCCTGCTTCTCCCTCTCCCACTCCCCCTGCTTGTGTTCCTGCTCTCGCTGTGTCTCTCTCTGTCAAATAAATAAATAAAATCTTTAAAAAAAATAAATAAATAAAAAATAAAGTCTTTGCAAGTAGAATAATTTATTTAATTGGCAACAAAAAATGTATATAGTTTTTGTGATGAGAAAGAAAAAATTAGAGCATGATGAATATCATTTTGGTAAATTACTGATGTATAATATCCATCCCAATAGTAGAATTACTGGTTATCCTTCCCATGTATCATTCCCCATTTAACTTTGCCAAAGTTAGATCTCTTGTCCTATCTTCCCAACACTTGGATCCTGAATTTAGTTACTGTTGTTAAAATGGTATTTATATTGGGGCACCTGGGTGTCTCAGTTGTTAAGCCTCTGTCTTTGGCTCAGGTCATGATCCCAGGGTCCTGGGATCAAGCCCCACTTCGGGCTTCCTGCTCGGCCAGGAGCCTGCTTCTCCCTCACCCACTCCCCTTGCTTGTGTTCCCTTTCTAGCTGTCTCTCTCTCTCTGTCAAATAAATAAATAAGATCTTTAAAAAAATGGTATTTATATGTATTCAATAATTAATTTTTATACTGCTAGCTTACATTTATTGTACTAGAAGCTATGCTAAGTGCTTTACACACATTACCCCATTTCATATTCACAATAGCCCTATTATATTGATAAAAATATGACTCCAATAATAATATAAGATCACTGAGATTTGAACATTTTAAATAATTTGACCAACATCACAAAAGGAAGAAGAGCAGCTCGCCTCCACCTAGACACCCAGCTCCATATGCACTCCTCCCAGCCAGGAAGATGGTGCAACTTTAAACTGTAGTGTTTCATCTCTCCTCAAAGTAAAAAGTGGTACTTGTCTCAGAATAGTGTGTGTGTGTGTGTGTGTGTGTGTGTACAATTTTCAAACTTCACCTGTTGATGATATATATATATTTCCTTTTCTCTTCCTTTTAAGAATCTTTCATCTCTAATTTTCATGTGTTGTGTATTAACAAGAAATGCACATGGAATGTGCATATATAAATATATATGATACACTAAGCTAAGAAAAGAACAAGCATCAAGGTACAAATGTACATTCTGGAATCAATAGGCAGCTGCCTGTGAAACAACCTGCTAGTGTCCCACCTCCATTTTCAGGACCTGGCCATTCCTGCTTCCTCTGAAGACCTTCCCTATGCTGTTTGTATTGTTCAGGGGGCAGGTAAATTTTTTCACTTATAAATGTTTTCTCCACAAATGGGATTCAAATGGTCTGAACTTAAGGACTGTTAGGTGATGTTGTGTATGCCAGAACAGGACTTTCAGAGAATCAGAATAAGGTTGTTTCTTAGCAAACCACTTGGAGAAAAGTTCAGCATGGAAGAAAGGGAAATCACTGTACATATACTACAATTCGAAAATTAGTTAAAATAATCAAAGCAATGTTACACGAATTTATCCCATTGGATGTAAGGACATGGTAGCCCAAATTATGTCTGTGGACGCTGAACAGGGACTAGAAATAGATCTATTGTAAAAATTTAAGTATAAAAAAACACATATACAGATATTCACCTACATTTTATTTAATTATTCTACTGTATGACCTAATGACATGATATTTTTTTTTAAGATTTTTTTATTTATTTATTTGACAGAGACAGACATAGCGAGAGCAGGAACACAAGCAGGGGGAGTGGGAGAGGGAGAAGCAGGCTTCCCGCAGAGCGGGGAGCCCGATGTGGGACTCGATCCCAGGACCCTGGGATCATGACCTGAGCCGAAGGCAGACCCTTAACGACTGAGCCACCCAGGCGCCCCGACATGATATTTTTATTATGGCAAATAATTTCTGTAAGAATTCCTTTTAAATTTTGCAACCTAATTTCTACTAACTCTATCAAAATTGGTTGATCCTTTAAAAATGTAGTATGTATACATGCTGTGAGTGAAGAGGTTTTTTTTTTTTAAGTAATTAATTTATTTGAGAGAGAGAGAGAGTGAGAGAGAATGAGAGAGCACTAGTGGGGAGAGGGAGAAGCAGATTCCCCGCTGAGTAAGGACCCCAAAGTGGGACTCGATCCAAGGATCCTGAGATTATGACCTGAGCCGAAGGCTTAGCTGACTGAGCCACCCAGGTACCCCAAACAGTTTTTTCTTTTTCAATTCAGTCTTTTCCCCTTTTGCTAGTCTCAGCGATATCCTAAAAATAATAAAGACAGCATGTTTGCTGCCTGGTGCCAGTCAGCTAGCTGACTGCTATCATTTTGATTTTACTGGCTTGTTGGTTGTAATTGTCATTATGAGAATAAATTTTCCACCCCATGCTTCCTTCCCCTTTAAGGCTCAGGTAAAAAATTAGCTTCTTCATGAAACTTCCCAGAGCTCCACGTAGTACAGAATTCCTCTCTTATCCACAGTTTTCCTTTTCGAGGTTTCAGTTATCCACTGCCAATCATCCTCTGGAAACAGATGATCCTCTGAGTTATGGTCAGAAGGTCAATAGTAGCCTAACACGATGTTACAACGCATACGTCTTTCACCTCACTTCATCTCATCAAGTGGGCATCATCACAAGAAGAGTGAGCACAGCACAATAAGATATTTGGAGAGAGAGAGAGACTCCATTCACATAATTTTTGTTGTAAGATATTGTTACAATTTTTACATTTTATTATTAGCTGTTCTTGTTAATCTCTTACTGTGCCTAATTTGTAGGTTTAACTTTATTATAGGTAGGTATCTATAGGGGAAAACATAGTACATACAGGGTTTGGTATTATCCACAGTTTCAGGCAACCATCCACTGGAATGTATCGCCTATAGAGTAAGAGTGACTACTATATTATTTTCTCCAGGTCTCAGTTCCCATAGCATCTTATGGTACCTCTGAGGGAGCTTCTGTTACCATTTGTCTTGCATTATTTTTGAGAAATTTTATATACTCTATCTCTTTCACTAGTGTGAATGTAATGTGTACATAGACGAGGGTTTGGTTTTACTTCTACTATGCTTTTTGCTAGCAAGACTGGCATTGTGCTTGGTGTGTACTAGTCATTTAAACTTATTTGTTAAATAACAACAATTTTATGTTAGTTTATGTGAGGTCTTTGATAAAAAGTATTTCTTTTAATCTTCATAACTATTATCCCCATTTTACAATTAAGCAAACTTAGGCTCTGCGAAGTTACATGACTTAATTTTAAAAGCTGGTAAGAGTCTACTGCTACAGCATTCATCTTAGAGATGTTCCATTCCAGTCTTGCTGCTCAGTATTTTTATTCAATCTGTCATATTACTCTTTCTTAACCTTTTAGAAAACTTTAAAATAATAATGAATATACTTATTACTTTTATGCCTACTAGTAATTTATAGTTGACCTGAATTCTACCTATATGATATGATTTAAAGAGATAGAGATGAACTTTGGTCACCTTTAAATTCTCCTCCTATATACTAAATTTAAAACAAACAAACCTTTCTTTTGGTTTCAAAATAAAAACTGAGATTTCTATTTCCAGAAGACAAAATACATTAAAATACATTAAACTATACTAGTCAGAGTAGTAAGCAAGATTGTAGCTGATGTTATGGAAGCTGACAGAATGAACCGCCAAATCCATGAAGATAGATGTGTGTGGCAGGCCCCAGAGGTTGAGTAGATATACCTTGAAAGCACTGTGGGACAACCCACAGAATCCCTGTTCCTCAAAGATCCCAGGGACCCTGACATATCAAGGGAACCACAGACCATTGCTTAGGATTGCAAGAAACTTGTTACTGGTTCTTGTCACGGCCGGTTGCCTTAAGAGTGAAAACATTATGAGAGAGTGGCATTAAGCAAATTATTAAGCAGACACGTTATCAAACAAATAATGGTGGAAACTGTGTCCTGATAGGAGTCTTTTGATTCAGAAAAAGTGACCTGATTTAACAAAAATTAAGTTAATGCTCATTTTCGAATGAGATTAGAAGAAATTTGAGGCCAGCTCTAAAGTGATAAGGGCTATGCATCATGAAGAGTAAATATGAGAGAGAGAGACAGACAGAGACAGAGAGAGAGAAAAATGCCATTAGCTTTATTTTCTGTACTTTTCTTCTACCAAGCCTTTGCTCCTGCCAGTCAACTCTGAAGAGAACTGTTCTAAAGTTTGTCTATAAGCCCTGATAAATGTGGTTAGTTCAGAGAAACTCTCAGAAATGACAAAGGACAAAAAAAAACCCACATGAGAATTATGGGGTCCCACCCCAGGACTGATATCTAATGGAAATATCAAGGAAATAAAAGAGTGCCTGATACAGACTTCACCTGTTGGATGACTTTATGATCTTGGTCATCCATGCTGTTTATAATACTTTATAGGAAGCATTAGATTACATTAATTCAAGATTCCCCAGAAATTATAACATAGAGGAGGAGAAAAGGCAAATACAAAAAACAATCAAAATACTTTTGAAAGCTAGGAGAAGAAAGGAGATAAGAAAGGGGAAACAAAAATGGGAGAGAGTAAAGTAACTTGAATGTTAGTACACTTGATCTTAGCCAAAAGGCCGAGAAGCGATGTAACTTGAATGTTAGGCAGAAGTTGAATGCTACTAATTACTTCCTCGGAAGCTACTAGGAAACCTTTAAACAAGATTCCTTTCTGGCTTAGAGCAGTTTGAGTAATACATATAACTCATTGCTATTTAATGAGGAAATCTATACATATAAACAACCATCTATCCAATTTTATTCCAACAGTCAAAATCAAAACCAATCAAAATCACCAATAAATGAAAAACTGTGACAGCATAGTTCCATAATCCTCCCCTCTCTTAGGTTGAGTAATCACAGAACCAGCTGATTATTTAAAAGGCATATGTTGACTAAATTAGAAATGCAACAATTTACAAGGGTAGTCAACTTAAAAAAACTACTTTGCAATATTTATTGAACGAATTAAATTCATTTCGTACTTTCTAACTTAAAATCTGAGTTTTCTATGATCCCACTAGAAAATTTACCTTTTGTTTTTCTACATATATTTCTGCCAAGGAACCAAAAACCCATTTAAATTAAATTTGATTGCATAAACAAAAATACTGAGGTTGAAACAAGTTTTTAGCATATTTCTGCAAATATTAGTATGTATAGGTAACATACTTCTTGTAAGTCTTTCATAGCAACTATTTTTAGGGAATATGATAAAATTTGATTTTGAGTAAATTAGATTTTGAAACCTCAAAATTGAAATAGGTTTGGCATTTTCTCATCACTGGCAACAGCCGATGTTATTAAATAAGAAACCTGAGAACTATATTTTCCATGAAATTTTTGAAATGCCACAAGGGGCATTAAATGATATTTGGCTATGTCAGTACAGTTTTGAGTTTCTTTTGGCTGAAATGCTTTCCAAAGACAAATGATGCCATTTTGCCTATATGCACTTCATCCTCCCATCCCCACTTTTTTTTCCCTTCATGAACATGTACTGAGATCAGTCACAAGGAAGCTTCCTTAAAGTAGTACCATAATGGTCATGTTTCAAAAACAATATGCCATATATTGTCCATTTGTATTTCAATATACTCCACATTCTTCTTTCTATGGAGTAGTACTAGCAAATTATATTATTCTAATTCACTGAAGATTTTCTGTAAGTGACAAGGCTTTGCTATTCCCATTTGCTACTATAGAAAAAAATGAAATAAAACATTTATTAAGCTTCTACCATGTACCTAAGAGTTAAGGCACAGTCCCTACTCTCAAGGACTTTATATTTTACTGGAAGACTGAGAGTAAATAGGTTATTAAAATGCAATAGAATGAGTATGGTGACAATGGTATGAGCAAAATGGTATAAAAGGTTTCAGAAGAGAAGCATCCCATCTAGTGTTAGAGATAAAAAATGTTTAATGCTCACTGAAAATATCTGAAACCACAACGAGAATATTAAAATTTTAAATTATGATTTGTCAATATATGTATAGGTCAAGAGTAAATTCACCAATTAGCTACATGACCTTGAGCAATTTCCACACCTCCTCAATTTTTTTCTTTTAAAAATAGGAATAATAGTGTCAGTTACAAAGGATTTTACCAAATATTAATTGCCCAGTGTGTTTGGTTTAGAAGAAACTCAATTTTTTTTGTTCTCAAATTTGTATTTGGAGGTAATAAAAATCAACTGTATGTATACTTAAGTATCAGGGAAATGATGTAAACATATGAGAACCAATAGAAAATAAAGTTTGATTTATCTTTTTAGTGATTTTTTTTGGATCTGTCTAAAAATTTTGTGAATCACAGGAAAACATCAGGGATAACACTATAACTCAAGACAATTTTCACTTGAATGCTATTATTTTTAAACTATTCATGATGGTTTTCTCACAAATATACTCCAAGTTCAGTAACTTCTCAAAAATTATTGAATCAATAGTTTAAGATCCAAAGGGTCTATTTAATAAGATGGAATTACCTTGTTATTTAATGGATTATTTGCTAATAGAACACATTTTAGATATATTGTATGCAGTTTTAATAAAACATGGAAAGTTTATAAAACTTCACAATCTTAAACTTTGTCCTGAAGCTCACACACAAAGATTTTATAAGCCTAGTATATCTTTAGTGCAGAAAGAGATGCCAAGTATGCATAGATAGAGCCCCTGCCCTCAGGAAACTGATGTGTGTATGGTGGAGTGCCAAATGGCAGAACATAGGTAATAATGTGATGGTGAGATAATTGGATATGGATTAAAAATAGAACTAAAAAGATGCTGGTTTTCCCAAGTCAATCATGTTAATTCCTGCTTCTATACTTGTCCCCTTCTAATTCATTCTCTACACACTGCAAACGTATGGGGTTTTTTTTGTTGTTGTTGTTTTGTTTTGTTTTGTTTTTAGAGAGAGAGTGAGTGTGAGTGGGGCAGGGGGAGGGGCAGAGGGAGAAGGAGACAGAGAATCTTAAGCAGGCTCCAGGCCCAGTGTGGAGCCTAGGAGAGACTCTATCGCCCAACCCTGAGATGATGACCTGAGCCAAAAGAGTTGGACACGTAACTGACTGAGCCACCCAGGCGCCCTTGGGAACATTTTGTTCTTTAAAAATATTTATTGCATCTTGCAAACTTTTTGCTAAAAACCCTATGATGTCTTTCATTGAACTTAAGAAAAGACTAAAATGGGTATTGTGCTCTATAAGATGTTTCATGATCTGAGCTCTGCCCATCTCTCCTGTCTGATTTATAAAGCTTTTTCCCCTTTCATTAGGCTTGAGCTCATATGACTCTTCTTTCTTCACAGGTTAAAATTGATCCAGTCTCACACTTGCTATTCCCCAAGTTTTTTTAATATAACATTTTATCATAAGCATTGTCTTATATAATTATTTTTAACAATATGACTTTTAGTAGCAACATAGTAGAACATAGAAATTTATCGCATTTTATAATCATTATTGAGCAGGTATTTTTAGTTTCTGTCACCTAGAAAACATTTTCCCTTCTTATGATAAATTTCCTTTTAACCATCAATTTTCTTTTGCTCTGTACTCACTATTTTGGTAGAGTTGTTTCTGCTCTAAGTGCCAGAGGTAGATTCTACTTAGCTTAAACCAATCAAGATTATTTCTGTTTCCTGACCACAGAATTCTTGAGGAAAGGACACCTGAACAAATTTGAGCCAATGAGTGGCAGACACAGGGAATATTGTCCTGAAGACCCCTATATAAAAAATCAAGAACAGAATCTATAGGCAGAGAAAGGTTGAATTCTTGATGGCAGTTTTTGAATTTTGAGTCCACCCATTTTTGAAACTAGCTCTAATTCTGTTCTTTTCATTTAAGCTTTCATAAAAATGTTGCAGTTAATAGCAATCTACCTTTGTCCCCATGTCTAACATGAGATAAAGTATTTATTTTTGCTCCTGGTTCTCGGCACAGAGCTCCTAAAACTTTTGCAATTTTGTATGTAATAAAAACATTAGGGAGCATCTTTTAGTCTAATATTTGGTCTTTGATCTTAGTTCCTGACACAGGGCTCCTGAAACCCTTAAATTTCCTGGCTGATAGGAGTATCTCTTGTTCTAATGAGGTGACTCTGGGTGGGCTCCTGAATGACTCTTGAATGAGGGCTGCTCCCCAGAAAGAAAAGCCATAATTAGAAGCTTGGAATTTTCAGCTCCTTATCCCCCATTCTCTTGAGAAGGGAGAGGGCTAAAAATAGAGTTAATAACTGATCATGTCTACATGATGAAGCCGTCCATAAAAATCTCAATTGTATGGGGTTTGGAGAGCTCCCAGTTTGGCCAACATATCCACACATCAGAGGATGACACTTCTCAACTCCATAAGGAAAAAGTTCCTGTGCTCAGGACCCTCCCCGACCTCATCTTAGGCATCTCTTCATCTGGCTGTTCATCTGTATCTCCATCATATCCTTTAACAAACTGGTAAACATGTTCCCCTGGGTTCTGTGAGTCACT
The DNA here is from genome assembly GCF_054177405.1 of Leptonychotes weddellii. Taxonomy (NCBI): domain Eukaryota; kingdom Metazoa; phylum Chordata; class Mammalia; order Carnivora; family Phocidae; genus Leptonychotes; species Leptonychotes weddellii. Next base: position 85,120,842 of record NC_138370.1, read on the forward strand.
CTAGCAAAGAGGGAGAGTGTCCTGGGAATCTTAGTTTGTAGTCAAGTTGGAAGATGTGGGTAACCTGGGGACCTACTACTTGCAATTGGATCTAAACAAGTATGGGAGTAGTGTTGCAGGGCTGAGCGCTTAACCTGTGGAATCTGACACTATCTCCAGGTAGACGGTGTTAGAATTGAGCTAAATTGTAGGACAGGGCACCTGGGTGGCTCAGTCAGTTAAGCATCTGCCCTCAGCTCAGGTCATGATCTTGGTGTGGGAAAAACCTCCACACATCTTGTGTCAGTGTTCTGAGTATGTGGTAGTAGCATGAGAGTAAAGGAGACCCACAAGAAAGACACAAGAGGTAGACTGAACTGATTTTTTTCTAATATATTTGTTTCTTTCAGAAACTGGATTAATGTTTCAAAGGACAAGATCATTTTTTAAATCTTTTGATACATGTTTCCAAGCTGTTCTTAAGAGAAGAAAGTGTCATTCCCAACTCAAAAAATAAAATTCTAAGGGAGAAGATAAAATCTTTACCTTAGATTTCTCAAGTAGTTACTTACAGGATGTACTAAAATTAAAGTTGGAAGTGATTTGCATATTAGTAAGTGGAAAAAATGACAGAAAATGAACCAATTTGAGGACAGATACACTCTCAATGTTTTCAACATATAGGGCATTATAATGATTATGAATGGATGGAAATTAGTTCTAAAATATTAGGCAATAAAAAAATTAATAATATGTAGCCTAAATATCTGAGAGATATAAGTCAATTAGCCAACAATTTCCCAGAAGCCAAATATAGTCCTCAAAATGATCAATTTGTAGAATGTACTTATTTCTTCTATGCATTTAATTTTAGTTGACTGTTTTACATTTTGCTTCATAATAATGGTATAAGGATTATTTTATTTGTTTTGAAAACCAAAGGAGAACCATCCAGTTAAAACTAAACAGCAAAACAAGAACTTTGGCAAACTGGTCATTTGGAGGATTACTTTTTGGTGGAATTGGCTTTTGAAGAACTTATTCAGCAAAATGACCTAGACACAGATCTGGTAGGTCAATTTTAACTGTCTTAGATTATATGAACAGTCTTTGTTTATGAGTGCCTTACTGGAGAACTACTCTTTATGTCCACAAAAGACCAATTCCAAAACCAAGAAATGGGCATAAAAAAAAGAAGGGCAAATTTTAGTTGGACATAAAGAAAAATGTCCTAACTTTAATTGGGTTGATTTTGGGTTGACTTTCAATAATGCCTAGATACTCATCTGCTTGAAGTTATCTCTTTAGTTCTTTTCCAGGCCTATGAGGACAGCACCTCTTGGAATCCCAATCCAAGGAGAATGGGAAGGCCAAGTCAAACACAGGGCGACAAAAGAGATGGTAAAGGATCCAGGAATATTTGTAGAAGAAAGGTTCAGAGGGATGTAACTGAGGGGAAGGCAAAGCTCAGAAAGTACTGACTGGGCACTATAAGGACAAACTGTGAGGATTTTAAGCATTTCATGCTATTATTGGAAGAAGCAGTGTGGAGACAGACAGAAATATGATGCCAATGACTGTTTCTTTAGAGGCACAGCTTGAGCATAATTTTTGTGCCAACGATTTATTGAGAGAATTGTTTCAGGAGAAGTGAGGGGGAGCAGGATGGCAGGAGAAAGTGAAGCATGGATTTAGTCTCAGCTGGAGTCCAGCTTCAGTGTGAACCCAGAGGCAGTCCTGGAACATGAAGCCCACCACAGATTGGTCCTTCCTTAGCAGTTGGCCATTGCCTAGGGGCTCTATAACATTCCAAGTAAGATGGCTGTCCCTGGCGGAGAGCAATTCTCCACAATAGGCTGTGAGCTATTAACTGCCAATAATTATAAGAGCTGGACAGGATTGTCATTGTGTAAGTAAAGAGCATGTGTTTGGGGCACCACTAGCATCCACTACAATGGCTATTTTATTAAATGTGATATGTTCTTCCCTGGTCTGTCTAATTAACATTGGAAGTATATACTAATTAGTCTTCGATAATGGTACTTTTTAAATCCCATATTACTGTTTCTCAAAATTTTTACCGATGTCTCTCTAATGTCATAAGAGTGGGAGTGGATATTGTGAAGCATAGGCAAACTGCTCTCTGAAGCCCAGCATTTCCTTGAAATTGTGTCTTATCTCTAAAATTTAAATAAACTTCATCTTCTACTCCACATATATCTAACTGATTTTGAGGAGAAAATATTTGATGTATAATATATAAGTATTATATATATAACATATATATAATAAATATATAATATTTAACTTGTTACCAAATTTTGATTAAAAATGATGATTTAGGAGGATACCAATGATTTGTTGTTTTGTGGCTTACTTTAGGCACTTGGGGAAATTTATACCCACATTTGTGAAGCACAAATAGGACTCAGACATCCTTACCTCTTATGCATTAGGTAGTTGATAATCAGAGGGACCTAGATTATTTTCTATGAATACTTTTATGTTTATTAAATTACAGGGGCAAAACTGAGACAAAGTTGACCTTCTTTGGTCATTAAATCATGTTGTTGACATTAGAGCTACAGAACTGTTTTTCACTAATAGATACATTTAGCCTACCAAAGACCTCTTAGGTATACATTTTCCTGTAAATTTCTTTTTTTTCTTAATATTTTATTTATTTATGATTGAGAGAGAGGGAAAGACAGCACAAGTGAGGAGGAGGGGGAGAGGAAGAATCAGGATCCCTGCTGAACAGGGAGCCCAGTGTGGGGCTCAATCCCAGGACCCTGGGATCATGACCTGAGCCAAAGGCAGATGCGTAACTGACTGAGCCACCCAGGCACCCCTCCCCTAAATTTCTTATATCATTTGTTCCATCAAAGTATATTTAGATTTATATGATTATTATTCTTAATAAGGGCTATGATTGTTTATTTGAACTTCACTGTGACAGATGCACTGGAACTATAAAATGATTTTAACCAATCCTATTTATTTTGTGGAATGGCAAACGAGCTGAGTTAGACCACAAAGTACTGGGCTGGATTTGAAGATTGGCAAATGATAATTCTGACAGCCTTCTGTAGTGTCTCATTTCAGTTTATCCCTGAAACAGTAAACAAGCAGTGCAAAGATTCCATGAAACGAGGATACAAATAATTGACTGGAAATAGTTCTGCAAAGCCACCCTACATTTCTTAAGGAGACATACCCATGGCTTAGGAGTTCGCAGCCTGTAGGTATTGAGAACCCTGCTCAGTGATAGTAGCTGAGAAATGAAGGTATTTCATCTATTAGATTGGGACGGAGGCCACCTTGGCACTCAGCTCTCCTTTTACCAATATGTAAGGCAATTCTTTCTATGCCACAGGTACTATTCAATTTCTTACTGCTGCATTAGGCCTACTATGGGCACACAAACACAGTCAGCTTAGCTACTGGACATCTAGGGTAAACAGGCTCATTATGGGGACAAAATGCATAAATTAAATCTATTTCTTGACAAAAAAAATCCAACTACATAAAAATATTCTAAATTGTGTATTAAAGACTGACTCCAACTGACCACAAGACTGGCCCATCAATTTCATAAAAATTGACCACATGCTAAATAATCAGTATGAATCAATCAATGTACATAGATTAAATAGGGATAGAACTCCCAAGATACCAGTAAATCATGTGGAACACAGTAAGCACTTGCTACATGTATATGGGATGAATTGTTATATTTTCTGTGCAATTTTACTTCAGGATGAAAGTGTTCAAATATGTTTTTGAAACTATAATGATTTACTCCACATTGAAGTACACTCTGCCTGCAAAAAGTTAAGGATCTTTCATACTATTTTAAGACTATTATTGTCAGGAGTCCTGTAATTTTCATCCTATAGAGCCCAGGGTGAAAATTTTACTTCTCAAAAATACATCTCTCTTCTATCTCTCTTGTCTGTCTGTCTCTTTCACTCGCATACATATCTTCTTTGGAAATTAGATTTCAATCTATAGTTAATCCAGATATTTTTGGATGACAATCTTCTTTAATCGAACTTCCATAGCTCAGTAAAATTCTATCAATAGCAGATCTGCTTCTGTTTTGTGTGTGTGTGTTTTATATCTATGCATTTATCTATTGATTCATCAGTGATTGTTTATTCTAGGTATCATTTAGAATCAAGTCAATAGTTGTGTATGCTGTGTACTTTCTTTTGTCACCTAAGACAATTCACTCATCTCTTACATTGCATTTGTTATCTACTTACTTAGGGATAGGAAGTTATTATATACCTATTTATTATTAGAAAATTAAGCCAATTTAACATATTGTGGATTCCCCTTTGGAGGGTAGGGGCATATCATCCAATTATTTTACGCTTTAAAATTAATTTTACCTATGTAACATAAAAGGAATTATTCTATAAGTAAATAATTTATAATTTAATTTCTCAGACACATTTTAATAAATACTAAAATAATGAATTTGATAACCCCTGAAGTATATTGTTTGAGGAAATGTAATGAAAATTCTTAACATTATTTCACTAGATTAACAGATTTTATTAATAGCAGAAATATCTAAAGAATTTTTTAAATTGTGCCAAATTAAATAATTTAGTAAAGAAAATAATAATGGAAAATGAATTTCCACTTCTCAAAAAACTAAAATATAGCCATATTTAGAGGAAAAAAATCTACTGTTTGGGCTACTTTATTCTGTAGCTTAGAAAATATTTCCATAGCAGTAATATAAGAGCTTGCCCAGTGCATTAAAACATAGAGATTAGACAAGCACAGGTTGCTCATAACAGTCAAGCTTGATAACTCACAATCATATTCTTCCTGAACATTCTGAGCTTTGATCCTATCAAGATTTTTAATTCAAGCTTCAGAATCACTGTATTAAGGATCTGAGTTTAAATTATCCATTAACAACTTTCTGGTCAATGATATTGAAATACAATACTCTTATATCTTCACTTTCATTCATCACCATGCAATATGCTCCTATTTCATGTTATAATGGGCTAAGCCATTTTGAGTAGTGTTTTTCTTTAAATACAGCTATTATTCCAGAGTTTTGCCAGCCAGTGACAGAAATCTAACCCAATGACTTAAGTGGAAAAAAAGGAGACTTTTTGGCTCTAATAACTAAACCATGAAAAAGAATGCAATAGCTGAACACAGTCTCAGTGTCAGATTTCCTCACTATATCCCTTTCTCTGTTTCTAGCTGTATATCCTCTTCAGTCTATTAGTATCTTGTTTTCACTAGGATCTGTGTCACCTTCTTCCAGATTTGCTTGACAAACTGTGTGGTTCTGGAGATGCTAACTGTACCCTTGGATTCAAAGTTATGTACTTGACAACATAGAAAGTCTCAGACTGTACTACTAGCCTATTGTGTCATTGACCTTTTAGGTATAAGATTGTTTATCCTTTTTTTAATTGAGATATAATTCACACACCAAAAATTCATCTTTTAATGTGTATAATTCAGTGTTTTTTAGTCTACTTACTTTTTAGTCTACTTGTACAACCATCACCACTATCTAATTTTAGGACATTAGATTACCTTGAAAAGAAACATTTTACAAATTAGCAGTCTCCATTCCCCATCCCCTTTCCTCAGCCCCTGGAAATCATTAAACTACTTTCTGTCTCTATGGATTTGCCTATTCTGGACTTTTCATATAAATGGAATTACATAAACATGGATCTTTTGTGTCTGACTTCTTACTTAGCATAACATTTTCATCCATGTTGTAGCATGTATCAACACTTGCATGGTTACATAACATTCCATTGTATGGATAGACCACTTTTGTTTATCCATTCATCAGCTGTTTCTACTTTTTGGTTATTCTGAATAATAGTGCTATAAATATTTGTATACAAGTTTTTAAGTAGACATATGTTTTCATTTCTCTTGGGTATAGGCCAAGGATTCAAACTGCTGGATCACACGGTAATTCTGTGTCTGACTTCTGAGGAATTGCCAAACTGTTTTCTAAATATACTGTACCATTTTATACTCCCATTAGCAATGCATGAGGATTCTAATTTCTCCACATTCTCCCCAACAACTGTTATTGTCCATCTTCTTATTCTAGTCATCCTGGTAGATATGAAATGGTATCTCATTGCGGTTTTGATTTGCATCTTCCTGTGGCTAATGATGTTGAGCTTTTTTTCATGTGCTTATTGTCCATTGTATATCTTCTTTGGAGAAATACCTGTTCTTTTGCTTTGCCCATTTTTATTGGCTTATTTGTCTTTTTGTTATTGGGTTGTATAAAAACTTTACATATTATGGAGATATATTACGTATCAGATATATGGTTTGCAAATATTCCATGTGTACTTGAGAATAATGTATATTCTGTTGCTGTTGGGTGGATTGTTCTATAAAAGATTACGTAAGTCTGGTTGGTTTACAATGCTGTTCAACTCTCTTTTATTTCTTTCTGTCTAGTTGTTCTTTCAGTTACAAAAATATGGTATTGAAGATTTCAATGATAATCGTTGAGTTACCTACTTTTCCACTCAATTCTGTCAATTTTTGTTTCATGTTTTTTGGGCCTCTGTTTGTCAGATGTGTTTATGTTTATAATTGTTAGGTCATCTTGATGGATTGACTATTTTTTCATTATAAAGTATTCATCTTTGCCCCTAGCAAAAATTTGTCATAAAGGCTGTTTTGTCTGAGATTAGTATAGCCACTACAGCTCTCTTTTAGTTATTATTTACATGGTATATCTTTTTCAATCCTTTTGTTTTCAATGCGCTTGTGTCTTTGAATTTAAAGTGTGTCTCTTATAAGCAGCATATAGCTGAACAATGTTTCTTTTTTAATCTATTTTGCCAATTTCTGCTTTTGTTTGGAGCTTTTAATATATTTACATTTAATGTAATTGCTGATAAGGTAGAATTTATATGTGTCACTTTGCTATTTGTTATCTATATATCTTTTTTTTAATTTTATAGTTCTCCATTACTGTCTTCTGTTGTGTTAATTATATATTCTCTAGTGTACAATTTTGATTATGTTATTTCTTTCAATATATATTTTTGAGATATTTTCTTAATGTTTGCCCCTGGTGATTACAATTAACATATTATAACAACTAATTTAGATTAATATACACTGCATTTAAAGTTTCCAAATCCTTGCTCCTATATTGCTTTCTCCCATTCTTTATGCTATTATTTTTATATTTCATCTTTATACATTGTATGTGCATTGACAAAGATTTATAAGTATTGTTTTATGCAATTATCTTTAAGATCAGACAAGAGAAAAAAGAGTCACAAAGAAGAGGAAATTTAAGCTGTCTTTTATATTTACTTAGCTAGTATTTTTACCAGTGCCCTTTTTTTCTTTATGTGCATTTAAGTGTTTGTCTAGTGTCCTCTTATTTCACTGTAAAGGGGTCTCTTCAATATTTCCTGTAGTAAGTTTTCTAGCAAAGATTTTTTCAGTTTTTATTTATCTGAGAATGCCTTAATTTCTTTTTGATTTTTTTAAGGATTCTTGGATATGGAATATTTGGTTGACAAATTTTTTCTTTCAGTGCTTTGAATATGTCATACTCTGGTATCCATGGTTTCTGATGATAAATCATCTGTTAATCTTATAGAGGATTCCTTGTGTTCGATGAGTTGTTTCTCTTTTGCTCTTTTCAACTTGTCTTTGGTCTTCAACAGCTTGAATATGATGCAACTAAGTTCAGATCTCTGTGAATCTATACAATATAGAGGCTGTTGAGCATGTACAAGAAGTCCAGATTAATGTTTTTCATTGCTACATTTGAGAATTTTGGCACATTATTTCTCCAAATAAATTTTCTGCCTCTTTCTGTCTTTCCTTTCCTTCTAGTATTCCCATTATACATATGTTGATAAACTTCATGGTGTCCCACAGGTCTCTGGGGCCCAGTTCACTTTTCTTCATCATTATTATTTATTATTATGTTTCTCATTGCAATGTCCTGAATGTTTGTGTCTCTCCAAAATTCATATGTTGAAATTCTAATGTCCAATATGATGGTATTAAGTGTGGGGCCTTTGGGAGGTGCCTACGTCATGATGGTAGTGCTCCTCTGAATGGGGTTAGAGACCCCATAGAACTTCCTAGCCCCATTCCACTCTGTGCAGATATAGTGAGACATCTGCAACTGAAAGAGGGCCTTCACCTGACTATCCTGGCACCTGGATCTTGGACTTCCAGTCTCCACATCTGTAAGAAATAAATTTCTGCTGTTTATAAGCTACTTAGTCTGTGGTATATTGTTAAAACAACCCAAAGGGACTGAGACACCCAGACTGGATAATCTCAACTGACCTATCTTTAAAATTTTTATCCATTTATTGATATGCTCTATTTGGTGAGACACTGTTCCCATATTTTCCTATATAGTTCTTTAGACATGGTTTTCTTTAGTTCATTGGGCATATTTAAAATAATGATTTAAAATCTTTGTTAATAGATCCAATGTCTTGTTTCCTCAGTGTAGTTTCTATTGGTTTATCACATATTTTTCTTGTGTATAGGCCATACTTTCATATTTATTTGCATGTCTCATAATTTTCATCTTAAAATTGGACATTTTAGATAATACTGTGTAGCAACTCTGGAAATTAGATTCTTTCCCATCCAAAGGGTTTACTGTTGTTGTTACTTGTTTTTGTTATAGACATTTGTTTAGTGACTTTCCTGAACTAACTCTTTAACATTGGTATTGTTTGTTGTATGTAGCCTCTGAGGTCTTTGTATAGTAAACTTAATGGTCTACTAATGGCTGGACAGACATTTCCTTAAATGCCTTAAACCAATAAATATCCCATTTTGCTGAGTGGCTCTGTACGTATTTTGGGACATGCCTTCAGTGTTCATATAGGCAGTTTACAAGTCTGCCTTAGCCCTTCTTTTCCTGCTGAGGTGGAGCTTCAAGGTCAGCTAAGGACCAATGCTTAGAGCTTTCTTCATCTTTCCTGGGCATGCACAGAGACCTATGCATGCACATAGCCTTCTAGATTCCCAGGAATATCTTGGAGATTTTAAAATCCCTCTGTAGACATTTCAGTCTCCTTGGTCACCTTGTTGTTTGCCCCAATTATTATTGGTTTTTTGGTTATCTTGTTGTTTGCCCCAATTGTTATTGCTGCATCTGGCAACTATAATGTTAAACAACTGTTGCTGATTACTTTTAAAAATGCTCCTAGGGAGAAAGGGTGAGCTCTGATTCAGGTTAAATAAAGGCAAGCTTTGGGGTGGAATTTTCCAGGGAATTTCTAGAGGGATTAAATAGTGGCTCTTATCTGGGAATAAGGCTTTGAAAGAGCTCTAGGTCCATTCTTCCCCTTTTAGTGGCTGCTAGTCTGCTAGCTATCACCATGATTGTAGGACTGTTCATTTTTAAGGCTACTGTGGAATTTGTGAGAGGGGAGGAACAGGGAAAATTAAAATGCCACAAGGCTCACTGATGTTACTGAGATCCAGGCATTTCTCTTAAATAAACAGTTCCCAGATTGTTGCAAGCTTTTTGTTAATTTTCACAGTTTTAAAAAAGTTGATTTTGAAAAATTTTGCCAAGGCTCTTGTTGCTTTCATTGAGCAGAGAATATTTGAGGGTTCTTACTCTGCCCTTTACAGTGATGTCATCTCCCATCTGCCACCTTATGTGTAAGAATTTGAGTTTATTATTTTCTTCTTGATTGCAACCAAGAGCACCTTAACTGATACCCTCCTCCACTCAGAATAATATATGGCTTCCAGTTCTGACTTCAGATGTTTTTTTGAAGAGCCTGCTCCTAATTCATGAAATCTTGGGATAAATTCAGATTGACAGAACCTGAGATGTCTACCCGTGTCTTGTACAATCACTAAGATAAGAGAGTGTTAGTCCATCGGTTGTACCAGCTGACTTGTCAATGAAACAAACAGAAGTGAAACTGTGTTGGCAGCCTCCACCTGGGCACATAATTAGAGTCAGGAAGAAACAGTTTCCTCAAAGTAAAGTAGTTTTCTGAACATAGAGAATGGTAAATGCTCAAATAATCAGGTTCATCATTCTTAAAAAGAAATTATGATGCTCTGTTCATTCACAGCATGGCAAAATCAGTAGAGATGTTATATAGTCTTGTCTTTCTGCTTTGATTTCTTTTTTTTTTTTTAAAGATTTATTTATTTATTTGAGAGCGTGAGAATGAGAGAGAGAGAGAGAGAGTACATGAGAGGGGGGAGGGTTAGAAGGAGAAGCAGGCTCCTCGCCGAGCAGGGAACCCGATGCGGGACTCGATCCAGGGACTCCAGGATCATGACCTGAGCTGAAGGCAGTCGCTTAACCAACTGAGCCACTCAGGCGCCCCGTCTGCTTTGATTTCTTTCGTGTTCCATGCTCCATGTTTGTTATTAAAATAAGTTTCAAATCTCCAAGTTCTATACATGGACTTCAACTATGAACTATGATTTCACTGATCTGTAGCAACAGTGAAAGGCTTTGGTATAAGGGATTCTGTTGGAAGGAGGAGGAAATAATAAAGAACAAAATAAATAACATTCTACTTATCAGAAAATGTATATCATGATTTTTCACAGATAACAAAAGTAACAGCAAAAGATATGTCACCAAGTGTCTAGCATATTACATGATTTCAAAAATAAGCAATCAAGCAGAATTTTTTTGGTTAGAAATTCTGATAAAACTATATTCATGACTGCATTTTAATCATATTACTATGTTGCTGTTGAATGTTGTCATAATTTTAGGGCTTAAAGATTTCCATACACACACACACACACACGCACACACACATACACACACATACATATTTGCTTTCAGTAAAATCTCTTTTCACTTCATCAATGGAATTTGATGAAAATAGCTTTGAGAAGTAATTATCTAAGTTAGATTCTTATACATAACCATAAGCCAGTCTTTTACATTTTAATGAAAGATTTCCCTTAATCCATTCTCTTAGCGCAAAATGTTATACACAATTCAGACAATAGTGCTATCAGTTAAAGCAGTGCAATATCCTTGAAACAAATTATGATTGGATAAATGAAGTAAAGAAAGGGATATCTGGTGTCCTTTGTGAACTTAGCCTATTCAGGCTAAGGGCATAATTTAAATGCCTGGGTATCTAATAAGAGTAATAAAATAGTTATTGTACTCCCTCCTTTCCTGTGTAGAAATAAATATTTCATGACTTCCAGACTGTTAGAAATTCAATCTCATTCTATAAACTGTGTTTTGGGGTCATTGCCTGTATAATGTCAGGGGCTGCAGATAACAAGGGACTGATAACACAAGTGAGGTATGAGCTATAGCTATTTGCTGTGTGTTTAACTTCCCTTGCAGCTAGACACTATCTGCAGTAAGACAAGAGGTTGTTTCCTTGCTAAGTCCTTTATAATTATTTGGCTGACCCAAATTGTAGATTTCAAAGACTCTCAGAGATAGACATGGTTTTATTTGTCATCTATTTCACTATTTAACTGATACATGAATTTATCTAAGTCAACTTCAAAGTTGATCCTTCATCTTCAGAATGCATTCAATGAATGGAAACCTGATTTTCAAATGATAAAATCCATTCCAATTCCAAATACTTACTAGAAACTTATTTGTTGGATAAGCTGCAATTTGACTTCTTGAGATTCCAAATACTGCACTTAGTTTTACCCTAAATAGGTGGGGAAAATTGAAAGACTTACATACCAGACTATTGAGAAACTTCATACTAAGTTATAAAGAAATAATTTAATTTAGATTCTTTCATTGATTTAATGAGCTATAATATTAGAAGACTGATAAAGATATTGCTATTAGAGTCTGTTAAGATATTTGACAGTTTTTTATTATGATGAGAAAATAAGGACTGGGTGGTAAAATTAATCTATAATAGCTGAGTGAAGAAATGTACCCAAAGAATGATTATTGATGGATTTCTGTTAACTTGGAGTTTCATTTCAAAAGATTCTTTCCTTGACCTTGTCTCATTCAACAATTTTGTCAAAATTTGCATTAGAATGAAGAAAAGACATATTTATCAATTTGTAGATGGCATAATATAGAGAAGAGTAGGTTTTACATGTAATGTCTAAAAGAGTCAGAATCCAAATGATTATGGCACATTAGATGTGTAGGCTAAATCCTACAAAATTTTAATAGAGACAAACTTAAAGTCTTTTTAAAGTAAACAGTGGAGGTCTATAGCTTAGATGCCTATGAGGAAAATCTAGGAGTTTTAGGTGACTGAAAGCATATGGATAGCTAATGCAGGGATTAGCAAACTAAAACCCACTGTTTTTGTAAATAAAGTTTTATTAAAATACAGCTATGTTCATTCATTTACATGTTGTGTATGTTGGTTTTCATGCTACAACAGAATTAAGTATTGCAACAGAACTTTATGGACCTCAAAATCTAAAATGTTTATGATCTGGCCATTTATAGAAAAATTGTGTTGACTCCAAATCCAATGCAGTTTTTATTAATAAATACAGAGTGTCCATGTATAGGGAGATAATAGAACCCAGTGTTTTCTGCACTATTTCCCAATTTTGTCCTTATTAAAAATTTCAGTTCTGGGTTCCATGTTTTGCTAGGGACATTAACAACTATCCAGAAGAGAGGTAAAATAAGGCTGCAAAGAAGCCATGTTGAAGAAGAGTAGTTAAATGTACTGGAAATAATTAGCCTGGAGAAGAGAAAATGAAAACAAGATAGCTATATTTGTGGTTTCAAATATAGGAAAGATAATTATGAAGAAGAGTTATTTGCTACATTCGCAAGCTTCAGAGAGCAGACATAGGAAAAAGGGGTTAAGGAAATACATAGAGTTAGGATTTAGTGTATTATGACAAAGAATAATCTACTGATTAAAATTATCTGAAGATAAAAAGTAGATTCCCATTTGTGGAAAGAATCGAGACAAGCAGCCATGTCTGCTTTTTTGGGTCTGCATACATTGTCTGAGGAACAAGGAGAATCATATTTTAGATGAATTTTGAGTCCCTACAAATGCTGATACTGACCACCACTCATCCAACACCAGACTTCATTTTGTCCTAACTGGCTCCCAGCTTTGATTCCCATCCGTTTCCACTCCTGGACCCACATGGCTTTGTAGCATATAGCACAAGTTCTAATTACTCACTTCTGACATCTATTGATCTTTGATCTTAGATGCAATAGCTCTTTAATTATTTTATCTAAATGATTATAATTCTGGCCTTTGACTGTACAGTAGATACCTGGCCCAAATCCAAGCCTGGGGTCATACTTATTCATGCAACAAATATCCATTAATCACCTACTATCTACCAGGTATTATTCTGAGACCCAGGGATTTAACAATGTTTATTGTTCATAACTGATCCTAATCTGAGCAGCATCTTGGATGAACCTTATTTTCTTATCCAGTTGTTGGATAAGAAGGATAATATTCACGGTAGGCTACTATTTTGTACTGCTTAGAGATACATATTTCATTTAACCCTTAAGTGATACTTGCTACTTGGTAGGTACTATTCTAAGCACTTTATACATACTAGATTATTTAATCCTGGTAATATGTCTACAAAATAGGTCTTATTATTATTCCCATATTACTTATGAGAAAATTGAGACCAAAGAAATTCAATAACTTACCCAAGGCCACCAAATGTGCCAGAACCAGGTTTCACATATAGGCCATCTAGCTTCAGAACTGTTCGTAATCACAAAAGGCAGAGTGAAAGTTCTATTAGCTTAGATGGAGGTGTTTCCCTTTCCTTCCCTCCTTTCTCTGATCTTATTTATAGTACCCAGAAAGGCTCTTTCAAGGGAAGCCATCCCACGAGAGTACTGAGCCTGAAAACCACATCCATCTTCTGAGTTCCAGAATGTATTTGTTGGATAAGTGCTTGACAGATCTTAGTAACTGTAAAGTGGAAATTCAGAACTCTGCTTGACTCCACCCTATGGACTGGGTTAAAGAAATGGAGGAGCAGGGCTGAGAGGAAAAGCAGGATGAAGAGAATACTTAGTTGTAAATGCAATCTTATAAAAAGAACAATTATCTAATGCCCACAAAAAATATTCTTCAAGGACCATGGTCACTTTTACAAAATATATGGCTCATGTATGAAATTAAAACTATCAAACTGCTTCCATTACAAGACAATGAGGTTGTTTATTTTTCATGCTTATATTGTGCCTAATTGCTGAGCATAGCCTATAAAACTAAAGCTGTTTCTTTGGTAATTCAAGTACTTCACTGGGAGCAGTGCAGAGTTCATCTATGTATAGAGATTTTTAAAAAGGCAGCTTATATACTTAAGCAACACTCTTAAGTACATGGTTGTCCACAAATCTATCTCCCTCCAAATATTGCCTAAGCTTTTGGTCCAATCTTTTTTTTTTTTTTTAAGATTTTATTTATCTATTTGACGGAGAGAGACACAGTGAGAGAGGTAAGACAAGCAGGGGGAGTGGGAGAGGGAGAAGCAGGCTCCCCGTGAAGCAGGGAGCCTGATGTGGGACTCGATCCCAGGACCCTGGGATCATGACCTGAGCCGAAGGCAGTCGCTTAACCGACTGAGCCACCCAGGCGCCCGCTTTTGGTCCAATCTTATATATGTTGGTTTGTCATAATGGTTTCCTAATCACCAAAGTTTTTTATTGATCCTTTGCATATCATCATTACACTGGATGAGGTAGAAATTTCAGAAAAGTCACTCTCTATTCAGTCTTAGTAACTAATCTTTCTTGCTTTATACAGTCAAAGGAAAAATTATTGTGCAGATTGTGTCCAGTAGAAATACATTATAAGCCCCTGCCTCCTCTCTTCCCTCCGTGTTCCCCCCCGCCTTTTTTTCAGCATGTATGGACTGTCCAACATGCCCCAGGCCTTGTGCTAGGTTCTAGAGCACAAAAATGAAGAAAACAGCATCTAGTCCTTTACACCCCAGAAGGTAGTCTCTAGAAATAGATAATATATACCATAATGAAGGTATGTACTGAATACTATTATGTTATAAAACCTGGAGGAATGGTGTCATTTATTATTTATTCAATAAATAGTTAACATGTGTCAAATAAGAATTAGGCATCGTGCTAGATGTTGATAGGTGGTGAGGAAGTAGAGACATAGATTGTAGACAATTCTTTGAGGAGTTTTGTGGTAAGGAAGAGCAGAGAAATTACATCTTAAAGGGGTCTAGGGAGTATGAGTTGGGTAATCAAAAGGCAGGCTTGTATGAAGGTAGAAAAGACCCAAGAGAGGCAGAAAATTGATAATGCAGAATAAAACAGAGGTAACTGAAGAATCAAAGTACTTGAAAAGGCAGGAAAAGACTGACGTAGGTCACAAGTGACGGTGTTGATTGAGAAAGGCTCAGGAGCTATGCTTTGATTATAACAGGAGAAAAGATAAATTCTGTGACCAGAGATAGAGGAGGAGGGGGTTGTGAAAAGATGAATTAGTTGTCAGCTGGTTGCTTCTTTTTTTTTTTTTTTTAATATAGTAAGGTCATCCTCTGCTAGTGAAGGTAGGAGGGATATTGGATATTTTGAGGTACACAGAGAAGGCAAGAAAATCATTGTTCTAGAGAGCAAGAAAGTGAATTTACTAGGTAGGTAGACTTTCTCATAGTTTTAAGTGCTTATTTAAGATTTTTGCTCATAAATTTGAAGGGAGTCAAAAACGCAAACTTTTCTTCGGCCAGGTCCATTAGTTAATATGTGCAGTAACAGAGTAAGCCAATGGTTGGATTTAATTACTGTGGAGTTTTCCCAAGTGAGTCCATCAGAAAGAGGGGTAAGCAAGGCTATTTCCATGGAAGTAGTTATAGTGGTGGCCCATGAAATATGAGCTAAATGAGAAGGAAAGTGAAACATCAGTGAACAATTTTAAAAACACTTGTCGATTTTGTCTATTTGGGGCTTCAAGATCTTTCCTGTATTACATGGGTAGGATATGGCTGGTAGAGGGGTCTGTTTAACAATATCTAAAGGGGATTTTCAACTCAGAATTTTAAAAAAATAGCAATAAACTTTCTAATAAGTTCTATATTTTGTTATATGTCACATAAAATGAATTATGAATGATGGCTAATGCATGCTGATTGGCCCGCAACTTCTTCTGAGTCTAAACTGTTGATAAACTTCAACCAATGAATGTAAGGGAATAAGTACGGAACAGTATAAAGAATCTACTCTGCATTCTAATTTGTTGTTACATTTGTTGAAGATGGTGGTTTCTTGCTTCAAAGACCTTATTCATTATTATAGAATGTTCTTATTATCTGTTCAATAACTTGGAAATGGCTTCGAGCTGCTGTAGCTCTCTGTCTCTCTAGTTTCTGATTTTTGTATGCATCCATGCTCACTTTGTTCCCAGTATTTGTTCTGTAAAATTCCCATTCTTCTTTTTATTACATGGAAAAAATGCATAAAGAATATCCATCAGTAGAACTATGGAGCATTTTCCAGACAAAACAATCTAGAACAAACACTGGCAAACCATAACCCATGGGTTAATTCTGGCCCTACTTGCTTTTCTAAATAAAACTTTCCTGCAACCTAAGTATACTCATTCATTTATGTATTGTCTATGGCAGAGGTGAATAGTCATGACAGAGATCATATGGGTTGTAAAGTCTAAATTTACTATCTGACTCTTAACAGAAAATATTTGCTGATCTCTGGTTTAGAATAGCATTGCGTATATACCTCAGGTCCTGTAGTGAATGGTTCTGTTAGTCTCTTTTCAGCGGGTGACTATGGTGCAGAGACAGAAAGGCAGGTTCCCCAAGGACTTCTCTAACTTACCCTCCGTGCCCCTCCTTCAATGCTGCAGCCATCTTACAGTTGCCAAGGGTTGCTGGAATCCCTGCTGCTCACTCTCTGGCTGTTCCAAGAGTTCTTAGTGCCCTTGAGAAAGACTAAACCTATAGGTAGAATGTGGCAGTTTTTCAATTGATTTGGGAGACAATGCAGATTTTGCTAGTCTTAATTCTTTAATTTTTAAATTATTGTGTTTTCCTGTGTTTTGAGGAAGGGAGACACAAAGAAAATTGCTTCTGCTAATCTCTGTCAGTGAGTGACAGAATTTAAATCAAACAGACAGGAACTCTTGCTCTTTCCTGTGATGCAGAGTTTCCACCTCTTCCCATTGCTGGATTATCCACGCATCAAAAAATGAATGGCGTTTCTGGGAGTGTGATGTTTATTCTCACAATAGGTCTAATTCTGAGTGAAAGAACTAATTGAAAAATCAGAAGAATTTTGTCTTGATGTGCCCATGCTAATAATTACATCCATCCATTTGAATTCTGAGGAAATGGGTTTTTGCTGTGGAAATTCTTATCACAATGGGCTGACTCTAACTTGTACCCTGCTTGTAGCTTTGATTTATGATGTGCTTCGTGTTTTTTGGCCAGCTCTTTTTGAAACTGTAGAGTGGAAAGAAAATGTTTTCAACAATGTCACATCCAGAAGGTGATTTCTGGGAGCTTCAAATGCAGGCTTTAATCTTTCTTCCAGGTTAGCCACCGCGTAGGCTGCTGAAGAGCACTGGGGCTTCTTAGACACATTGGGGATTCGGGGCAGGTTTCATCCAGACGCCCTGGTGCTGCTCACCATTCTAACAGTGGCATTTTGTCTCTCGGTGGAGTCTTCTCACGTTACATTTAGGGGAAGTGACTTGTTGCTAGGCTACAGCTTCCCAAAAGCTATGACCACAGTAGTTAATTGAAATTAATTTCCCAACGTATCCTGTTCTGCGGTCTATGGAGAAAGAAAGCAGATCCTGCTTATTTTTTATCTTGTGTTCCCTTGAATTTTCCTCAAGTTTTTATTGTGCTGGTAAAGATGAAGAAAATGGGAATCAGGGTGGCAAGGAGAGGAGTTATAAAGGGAAAATTGATTGCAGGACAGTGTTTTGTTTTGTGAGAGATAAAGAAAGCTATGTCAAAATTCACTAGGGTTTTAGGACTGTGGGCTGAGAATTTAGGTAGTCTCTGCCATACCACATGTATGTGGAGTTAAGGTGTAAACTGGGGGAGGTGTTTGAAAAACATACAGACTGGGCTGCCTGGGTGGCTCAGTTGGTTAAGCATCTGCCTTCGGCTCAGGTCATGATCCTAGGGTCCAGGGATCGAGCCCCATGTTGGGCTCCCTGCTCAGCGGGGAGCCTGCTTTTCCCTCTCCCTCTGCTCATGCTCTCTCACTCTCAAATAATTAAATCTTTTTTTTTTTGATTTTATTTATTTATTTGACAGAGAGAGAGAGACAGCGAGAGAGGGAACACAAGCAGGGGGAGTGGGAGAGGGAGAAGCAGGCCTTCCGCTGAGCAGGGAACCCGATGTGGGGCTTGATCCCAGGACGCTGGGATCATGACCTGTGCTGAAGGCAGACGCTTAAGGACTGAGCCACCCAGGCACCCCTCAAATAATTAAATGTTAAAAAAGAAAAGAAAAGAAAAACATATAGGCTGCCATGGAAGTTTTCCCTCCTTTTTTAGAGAAAAATCAACACATTTTTACTCCCTCCTTCCCTCCCTCCCTCCCTCTCTTCTGTCTCTCTCTCTCTTTGTATATGATTATGACTTAAACATCTAAACTATTTGTGAAGGTTTCCTCACCCTTCTTGGCCAGAACAAGAAACTGCTTGGCAGTAAGAATATGGAAAGAAAGATTTACTTTATAAAATCTGAGTCAGAAAACATTTATCATAATTGGCACAATGGATAGTTTGGGACTTATGTTAGGGATCATCTACTATTTTAAGATAGTTGCCCTTTTTTTTTTGATGAAAATCTTAAGGTTATGTTCTCTCTCTCCCCTCTTCCTTCCTCCCTCCTCCCTTCTTTTTTTTTTCTTTTGTTTCGTTTCTTTTCTTTTCTTTTCTTCTCCTTTCCTTTCCCTTCCTTTCCTTTCCCTTCCCTTCCTTTCCTTTTTTTTTCCTTTCCTTTCCTTTCCTTTCCTTTCCTTTCCTTTCCTTTTATGAAAACATCTATTCCAATTCAAAAATTAAATTAATCATAGACTTGGAAATAAGAATGTAGATTTGTGGGAAGATTTCTATGACATAAGTGATAATTCACCTTAAGTTAGCAAGTCAAAACCCAAATGAGAGAGGAAGGAAAGAAGGGATGACCTATTACTTAAAACTTGCTTTACCAGGTGAAAATGTCAGAAAATGAGATCCAAATTCTGGGTTCCCTCCGCATTTCACCATCCACCCTGGATGTTATTTTTGTTTGTTTGTTTGTTTTAGTGTTCAGAGAATATAATCACAGAAAAAAGTAATGGGATCATAAGAGGACTATCACTAACATTACAGCTATACTTGCGAAATAATTTGATTATGGCTGATTGACATAAATGCAGTCATACAATAATCACTGATTGTCTACTCTGTGCCAAGTATGGAGTTACATAATAGGGATAGAAATTTGAACAAAATGGTCCACCCATCCTTTATCCTCAATAGGCTTCAAGTCTTTTTCTATGATACTGGAAAATTAATCAGAAGACCAAAATAACAAACTATTTCAGTTGTCAAAGTCATATCTTTCTGATCAGGCAATAATAATAAAATAATTCCAGCAATTAGGCAATACTTTCCTTGAAGTCAACTCAGTTTTTCACAAGGTATTATAATAGATCTAAATGAGGAGAAAAGTGGAATAATTAACATGGTATGGCACTTGAATTTTTATTGTGTGCTGAAGAGTTATTTTGAGTATTAAGTGCAAAATGTAAGCAGGTATTGTAAGTATGTAAAGAAAGATTAGTGCAAGAGAAAGTCAATGGACTGATTGAGTTTAGGGGTTTATGTAATTCTATTACCCTAAGAATCCACCCTTCTGCTTCACTGCAGGCTGTCATGAGGCAGTGAGAAACACAGGTCCAAATCTGAGACCCAACTCAACCCTTTACTAGAGAGGGGACTTTGGATGTACAATGTCACATTATTTTGAATCTGAGTTTTCAAATTTTTAAAAATTGGCCACAATAATATTTACTAAATCACAGGAATAATGGCGTGAGATCCAGCAAGTGAAAACACTTTGTAAACCTTAAAATTGAAAGGATTGTTAATATTAATAGACAACCAGTTTGAGGATATTATATATGTGAGCACATCTTTCTGTTTTTGTAGAGTCTTTTACAAAGCACAAATCTTCCTCTTTAATCTTTTTTTCTGTTTTCCCCTTTCCTCTAATATTTAGTTAATTTTCTTAACTGATATCTACTCCCTTCTCCATTTCTCTTCATTATATTTGTAAGCCAAAATTTGATATTGTGACCAATAGACCTAATCACAGGGTTAATAATGAAAGTAAAATCATAACTTAATGTGAATTTTGGTGCAGTGGAGATCTCAAATCATGGAATCTTCACATATATTTCTTCCTATTTACCGATATTTGAGTCTAATTAAAACAGCATTTCTATACGCATTAGATTTCCAATTATTATTTTTTCTGTTTTTAAAAAATTTATTGGTATTGCAATATGATGCTTTCCATCAGCTGTTGTTACAGAAATAGACTATTTTCCAAATATTTTGGAATACTTAGAACATTTGAAGGGTTAAATTAGCTTTACTTGCCTAACCTGGGAACCAACTTCTACTCTCTCAGCATTTTGCTTACTTCTATTACAGCATTTAGTACACTTGTTTTGTAAGTTGAATGTTCATCTTCTCTCTTCTTTACTTTAAAACTTATCCAGGATAGGAATTATGTTCCCATCCTGTCTATATCATCAGCACTAATCCTGATGCCTAACAATTATGTTCAATGATGTTTGCACAATAAATTATTTGCATTGAAAATGTAACATTTGTCTGTATGTAGCTTTTCAATGATGTTTTTAAAAAGTATTTTTATAAATAGAGGACTTTCTATGGCTATTGTGTATATGTGGATGTTCACATATGATAATCAGAATAGATTTATCAATGGCCCTTGAATTCTTACTGTGTTTACCAGAAGCAGTAGGGATTTACAGTGATATATTCATAGTATCAAAATCAGTCAACTTTGTTAGCAATCTTGAGAATTTGCATAGATTATTTTAGTACTATGGTAGAAACACCATATAATAAACTTTGGTTGTATGAGAATATTAAAGTAAAAATCTACAAAAATCCTAGACTGTAAAAGTTATTAAATGATATAAAAGTTTATTTGAATAGGGGCTCCTGGGTGGCTCAGTCGGTTAAGCATCTGACTCTTGATTTCAGCTCAGGTCATGATCTCAGGGTCGTGAGATTGAGCCTTGTGGTGGGCGCCACGCTCAGTGCAGAGTCTGCTTGAGATGCTCTCTCTCCCTTTCCCTCTGCCCCTCCTTCCATGCTCTTTCTCTCTCTCTCTAAAATAAATAAATAAAATCTTTAAAAAAAGTTCACTTATTTATCTGAATAAATAAAAAATAAAACAAAATGTATCATGAGAAATAAATCCTCTATGTTGTATAGATACTAATTCTGTTTAAAGTATTTTACAATATAATACAATCCAAAGCAACATTTTAACATGACTTTGGTGAGGGTTGTCTTTACAAAATTATTTAAAAGTTTATTTGAAATAATAAGTGAGTAAGCATAACCTAAAAAAAATTAACTGTGTAATAAGGTGATGGGAGGGAATTGCACTAATAGTAAAACATATAAATCTAAAAAAATCACTAGAATAGATTAATACTATTTTATAAAACAAATGGAAAAAATATCATTATATAGTACTACTATAAAAAAAACAGAAAAGAAAATAAAAAGTGCCATAAAGTCCTGAAATTGACACAAGTATGGACAGCATATAATAATGCTTATGTTAGTACATAATAAAAATATGCTACAAATTAATGGGAAAGTTGTGTATTACTCAGCACCAAGTCTTTTTTTCGTAAAAAAATACAAAAAACATAATGGAAAACTAGTAAAAATGATTACTGAATATATGATAGCAAAGAATTAATGGTTTTAATATATAGGAGCTTTATCAATCGGTAAGAAAAAGACAAATGTACTAACGGATGAATAGGTAAGGGGCAGCACAGGAATTTCTAACAGAAGAAATACATGTCAACTGAACTAATATCCAATATATAAAAAGTAAATCAATTATGTTATCTTATATATACTAAGGTTAACAACATTTTTTAAAAATTAATCAGTTATGGAGCACCTGGGTGGCTCAGTCGATTAAGGATCTGACTCTTGACTTCAGCTCAGGTCATCAAGCCCCACGTTGGGCTCCCTGCTCAGTGGGGAGTCTGCTTCGCCCTCTGCCCGTCTGCCACCTCTTACTCTCCCTCTCTCTCAAATAAGTAAATAAATAAAAATCTAAAAAAAAAATCAATCAATTTTGAGGTACCTATGTGGAGAGTGTGTTTGCTGAGTATCTAAATATCTCTACTCTACTGTTTCTTGCAACTCACAAATAAAATAACAAACAAAAATAATTTTAAAATGCAGTATCAATACAGATAAAGGGGAAAAAGGAAAGGAAATGCCTAAATTGAATTGGAACAGAATTATATGGTTTCTTTTTTTTCTGGAGAGAAAATTAGCAGTATTTACCAAAATCCCCAGCAGTAAGCACTCCATTACCCTCCCAAAGTTACATTCCTAGGAATCTTCCTTAAGGAACTAATTGAGGATGAAGGCAAATATTTATCTAACAAGATATTTTACAATCATTGTTTATAATGGAGAAAAATAGAATTTAGTTAAATAACCCTCCACAGAGGGATTAAACAAATGATGATAAAGTCTACAGTGGAAACCATACATTCACTTGCAATCACATCATAAAAGAATATTTAATTACATGAGTATGTCTGTGTATGATATAATATATGTATGAAACAATATGTATGATATAATACAATTTTTGCAAGAGATTTCATTACATTGGGAAAAAAGCAAGTGTAATATACATTTGCAGATGGCTCCCTTCATCACTGGCCTTGATGTTATAGTCAAAATGGCTGTTAAGTGCAGATGCTCTATCTTACCCATGTACTTTTCAGGCATTCCTTTAACCACAGAACCTAATCTGTCTCTACACAGTCTACTCCTTGGTGATGAAATAAGCACCTCTCTAGGAAACCTGTACCCACATGGGTTAATCTCTTAGGCATGACCATCATTCCCATACACCTAGCTTCGACTTAGTCTTTAAAAATGTTCAAATTTCTCCAGAAATCACCTGGAAAGACAACAAAATTAAGTAGTTTAGACATTAACTGAAATCTATTTAAATTATTGTTCATCATTACTTAAATGAGAGTAATAAGGCCCAAAAGCATAAGGCATAAAACAAAAAACATTTGAGAAGGTGATAAAGTAAGAAAAATGTAAACGAAAAATACAACATCTTTGCTTTACTTCTATAAAATTTTGTCTCAATGTCAACAAACTGTGACAGGATATAATTTTGGCGAAGTTTTCAATGTTACTATTTTTTGGTCATTCATGAAAACCAGGGCACTATTTAGTGGGCATCAATTCATAAATGAGCATCATAATTTTTACAGTTCAGTATTTGGCATCGTGCATTGCCATTAGGCACTCAGCTGAAGAATGTGATATATCTGGTAGCTTCAGTTTGAAATCACCCAGATTATTTTGGTATAGCCAACACAGATTTTTTTTCTAACATTTGTATCCTCTAGATCTTACATTTACTTAAGAGTCTATTGAGTGCCTACTACAAAAAGGCAAGTACTGTACTTCTCCAGTCCTGGACATCTACCTGTCCATTCTTAGAGGCGCTAGGCTGGCTCAGTTGGTAAAGCATGCAACCCTTGATCTCGGAGTTGTAGTTTCGAGTCCCACCTTGGGTATAGAGGTTACTTAAAAATAAAATCTTTAAAAAAATTAACATGCTCAGCTCCATGAAAATGAGGGCAGTTTGTGGAGGGAGATGCTGGAACATCTCCTCAATGAAAACCATCAACTGGCTCTGAATCAGAAAAAAAAAAAAAGTCTCCTTTTAATTAGTAATTGCTCTGGATTTTTCTTCATTGATCTTTATATGGAAAATGCTCTCACTGAGCTAATCTAATGCCAAGTCTGTGATGTAAGATGCTTTTATTGCTTTGACTTTGTAGTAACAGGAGGAAAGAACAGCTACTTCTGAATTCTGAAGGAGGCAGTACGTAGGCTTCCATAAACACAGATGATGTTCCTGAAAGAATGGAAATGTGCTTAGGCTTAAATCAGGTAATAAAGGTGGCACTTATGTTGCCAGGCGACACTGAATCACACAGCTTCCTCTTTTTAAAAACGGTCTTCCCATCCAAAGGCTGCGAGGCCATGCAGCATTTATAAAGCATCTACTATGTGCCAGGACACTGGACAAGGAACTGACAGTGCAGACATGAAGGAGAAGATCCCTATTCAAAAGAAGCTCTTATAAAGCTGGAGAGATAAAATAAGTAATTTCCATAATGAGATTTTTTTTGTTCTATTAGAGACATGAGGATAGAAGAGATACTTCTACCCAGGAAGGGCTTGAGACATCTCCACTGAGGTGTTGAAGAAATTGGGGGAAGGGAATGGAAGGAGCTGGCATTTCAGGCTACAGGAATCACACGAGCAAAACCACTAGTGAAAAGTTCTACCTGGTAGAAAGCAAACACTCTGCAAGACTCAAACCCAAAGTAAATAGCAATGAAGCCAAAGACAATCCTCTAGTTGCTAGAGGTGTCTGGAAAAGCCTACGTTTAATCTTCCCTGTTCTTTATTGGCTGTATTTGCTTGCTTCTGTTGCTGAGTTTCGCCTGAGGGTTGGAAAGTCTTTCATGTGTATCAAATGTTTTTCTCCAGGTTTCCTTTCCCCCCACTTTAGTACTGCATTTCTGGGGATGGTTGCTGGTTTAAGTTGTCTTTCCTGCTCCATGGTGTTTTTTCTGCTATCTTTGCTCGAGGTTGTGCTAACTACAGTTCTGCTGCTTCTTAATTATATTCTTAATCTCTACAGGCTTATAACAGAAAGTCTTTGGCTCTAGGCTGCAAGAGGAGAGATTGTAAGAGCAGCAAATAATACACAAAATGAGACCATTCATAATTGTTTAAAAAATGGGAAGGCTAGCAGCTGCTCAATTCCAATTATTTCTGTTATCTGCAGAATTTCTTACTGAAGGCAAGAATAATCACTGTACTCAGCAGCTTGGGAAATACACTCATATAAAACACAGGCTCCATAAAACTGCAAAATTACAGGAAGTTTAGATGTACTTGAATACAGGGAAAAACTGAGACTGGGGAAAAATTGTGTCTGAGGTTGCCTTAAAATAGTAATATATCCAGAGGGCTTTTAGTATTCACAAATATTCGTTCCTCTCTGCATTGTGTTACTGAAGACTTAATTAGCCCCACTTCATAGATGAGGAAACTAAAGCACTCAGCATGTTCAAGTTCATATAGCAATTCCGCAGTGAAATCAAGAACAGAATTCTGATTTTCCAGTTCCCAGGCTCATGATTTATTCCCCTGTGTCATAGCTCTTGTTTTTCCCACACTGTGACCTACCAGATGGCAGCGACAGCTGAAGTCAATGTCTGAATATTCTCATGTTATGGCTTTTTACGTACATAAATGTAATGTGATATTGCCATTTCCCCTATTAATATGGATGCTGTCTCTGTTGGCAACATCTCTCTTTATCCATCTTCCAGGAATACTTTTCTAGTAAGATATAATTGTCTTGTAATCCTGGACTTTCAGATGATGGGATACTCCCTCAAAAATTTATTTTTCAGGGCGCCTGGGTGGCTCAGTTGGTTAAGCGACTGCCTTCGGCTCAGGTCATGATCCTGGAGTCCCTGGATCGAGTCCCGCATCGGGCTCCCTGCTCGGCAGGGAGTCTGCTTCTCCCTCTGACCCTCCCCCCTCTCATGTGCTCTCTCTCATTCTCTCTCTCTCTCAAATAATAAAATCTTTAAAAAAAAATTTATTTTTCAATTTTCTATGACAGATATTTGCCATTGTTTTCCTTTTATGGGCTAGCTTTGGTGAATCTGTGTCAGAGAGTTTGTTTGGTTGTTCTGTTTGTTCCAGTAAATATAAGAGGATTCCTATTCAGCTTTTTCAAATACTCTACCTACTTGGTGGTATTGGACTGTGTGCTTTATTCCCATGCCTCCCCCTTCCATCCACCCACTAACTTTTATCCACCCATCCCTACATCCATCTATCCCTTCCTTTAGCCAAATAATCACTCCGTAGTGCTTACCATGTGCAAGGCACTATTGGGGATGCTATGAAGAAGATAAAAATTCAGCCACCAAATTCTTTATTCCATAAGCTTACAGTCTGATAGGTTAGTCAGGACAATAATTTATTAAATTATTCACTCATTCTACAATTTTTGGATGAGCAGCTGGTACATAAGTCCCATGCTAGATAACAGAGAACTAAATAAATACTGCCTTTGTCAATCATAGACTCTATGAATGAGTGAAGAGCTACTGTATTATTGTTAAGTTAAAATAGGATGAGTATTAAGGGAATACATAGGAGCAACACCTCCTATGGAGGCAGAAAGGCTTCTTGAAGGAATTACCTGATACCTAAAACATGACTATGAATTAGCCAGGTAGAGGAAGAAGAGAGTGTTCTAGGAAGAAGAAACATAAAGGTCCTGAAGAGAAAAAAAAAAGCTTATCACATTTGGAATCTCAACGAAGTTTATTAAGTCTGTTTCTGGAGTGTGAAGAAGGGGACTGGTGAGAAATAGACTTCCAGTAGAGAAGTGTGGAATGAATGGAAGCACCTTATAGGACAGACTAATGAAGATATCAGAACTCTTTAAATATCCTTGGCTGTTTGTTTTTAAAACCTTCTCCATCTCCTTGGTAGAGAAAAGATTAGACCCACAGTTCTCCAAATATTCTCAAGACCAGCAGAATGGGTATCTCCTGGGAACCTTTAAAAATGAAAATTCTTGAATTTTATCCCAGAGCTACTGAGTCAAAAACTATGGAGATGGGGACTCACCAATACATGGTTTCACAAGCTTTTCAGGTGATTCCACCTGAACTTGAACTTGTGCACTCAAGTTAGAGAACCACTAGATTAAAGAGGAATAAGATTGGAGGAAGAGAGATTGAGAGATTGGCACAATAACCCATGTAAGAGTACACAAATAATTACACTGTGAGCTAGAAGATTCAGGTGTCATGGCAGAGGCAGAGACCAACTGCCATATTTATTCAGAGGAATAGGTCAGGCTATAAAATAGTCTTTATAGGGGAGAGGTCATTTGAGCTGAACCTCTGGACTTTAACTCTTAATTTATTATCCTATGTATTACTTTTTTTCTAACTATTTCTGATCGTAGTTTTGAAAAAAAATTAATTGTCACACTACTAGCTTTATGTAGTGACTACAGAGTAATCCATCTTATTAGCGAATAATTTCTCACTGAGTATTTTATCACAAAAAACTTCAAAATCAATTGACTCAATCATTTGTATACAATATTGATAAAATTCACCCAATAAAAAGAAATACTTCGGGGCCAATTTTAATACTGAGCCTCTTTTTTTTAAAGTTGTTCATATGTAATCTAAAAATGATGATTTTTTAGCTTATAAAATTACATACACATATACACATATATACACATTCTGTATATATATGTGTGTGTATATGTATATATAATATTCTTGTCTTTAGAGTTTGCTGGATATTTATATATGTTTGCTAGAGAAATTAACTGTAATGTAACTTGAACATAGCACTGTGTCTGTTTTCTTTTTTCCTCCCCCTACCCCCACCTTCTCTCCTTTCTGTCTCTTTGAACTGTGGCCAATTAGATCATAAATCCTTGAGGAGAAGCTAGTTTTTTTTGACCATGTAGCCCAGAATTGGTGCAAAGTCATAATTAAAATTGCATGCTATTCTTTTTGTGTATAGTCAAATGGAAACTGCAAAGTTTGCTTTTCTTCATGTTCACATATTTTCTAGCTGGCCTGCCAAAATAGAATCTAGTTTTTGTTTTTTATTCCATTGACTTAGCACTTATTTTAATAAACATTTCTGACATTTTTTAATGCCTCGTTATACTTGACTTGTTATAAGTAGCATTTGCAGTATTTAACTCTAGAAATAGTGATGCTAAGGTTTCAGTGCTCCAAGTCAAAAAAAGCCCTAGAACTTAATTTTTGCATATGTATCATGTGTATGTATTTAATTTTCTTTCAATATAGATGTTCTTGTATAAAATAAGGCCAGTGTGAAATGTTCAGAAAAATCCTGTAAGGATTAATCGTAAGAAAGCTGAACAAAGAGTGAACTTTGCCAAGGCTTTTAAAAAGCCAGCTGTATGCATCTGCTTGTTAGCATGTAGCATTATTCTAAGCTGGGAATTGTGTACACTTCACAGTATACATGGGCCATTTGTCCTGGGAACATATTTTGTGACTGCCAAAACCAAACAGAGTTAACCAGTTCCCGTGAGAGGAACATGATGGTTCTGAAACAAAAGGGGAAAAACTGAAAATAGAGGACAATTCTCATTGTTAGGGTGGGAAGTAAACTGGAAACGAAGGAAAAAAAAATGAATCGAATTAGTTAAACTACTTTCAAAACATTTTTTCGAAAACTTTCGAATTTAATGATCATTAATAATGACAAAGTATTGCAGGGTACTATTTTTATTTTAGTAAATACCTTGCTAAATAATATGTTTAGGGCATTTTTAAAATGGTGTATGACATTCAATGATGTAGTGTACCAGACTATGTTCTGAATAAAAATCCTACTGTTCAGTTTAAAACTTAAATTAAAACTTTGAATCGCTCATTTATGCTAAATATAGAATCAATCTTAGACTATTTTTTATTACATATTGGTTAGGATCAGGTTCAGATGATTACAGCAAAAACAAACAAACAAACAAACAATAACAGAAAGACCCAGACAGCTGAGGCCTAAAGAAATAAAAGCCTAGATATATAGTCCGAAGTAATCAGCCCATGGCTGGAGTGGTAGCTCCATTAGGTCTTTGGGACCTCAGACTTCATTCAAGCTCTGGGCCTGGCTGTCCCTCAAGCACTATTCTCCCCCCTCAAGAAGCCTCTGGAACTCATAAATTATTCTAGACAACAGGATGGAAGCAACAAAAAATAAAGATATCCTCCCCTTCTCATATGAAAATATTTTCATGCTACCTTTTCCAGATGCATATACTTTACACAGCTGCAATCATATTATATATGGAATGTTGTGCTTTTTTATCCATAATTTTTTTCATACCCACAATTCTCACTGCAATTGCCCCTTCATTCTCTTTTGAATGGGTGTCCTTAATTATTTAACTTGCTCCTGATTCTTGGACATTTTTTTGGCTCTGTTTCACTTGTATAAATAAAATGAAACATTTTCATACAGAGTTGTCTTATGTGTTATTTTCAAATGGATGAATCTTACAAAATGGGAATAATAGAACAAAGTATGCAAACATTTTCATAGTACAGTACTTGAAACATATTGCCAAATTATTTTTCAAAAAGATAGTGCTAATTTACTTTGCTATCAGCTACGTATGATTTACTTTACCATTGTTAGTATGCTCTCCAAGAACGTTAGATGTTATAGTTTTTAATGGTCAATTTAATAGATGAAAAATCGTACCAGCTGCTTTTATTCTAATTCTATTTATTGCTTCTTACGAAGATTGCAGGCTTTTCAATATGTTGGTTTACTAAGTGCAATTTCTCTTGAGGGAATTGACTAGTCATATTTTTTACCTAATCATTGGAGCACTTTTTTTCCCCAATTTTACAATAAATTTATATTTAAAAATACAACCTTTTTTCATGTTTGTTGTAAATATTTTTCTAGATATTTTTACCATTTTAAAAGTTTTACAATAGTTTAGAATTTGTATATAGCTAAAGGTTGATTATTTACTTTAGCATTTCTTCTATTGCCTTTATGCTTAGGAAACTTAGGTATTTTCAGCTTACGTTTTCACTAGCTCTTCCCTCAGACAGTTGATGAATACTTAATTTTCTTTTTTCTGCGGCACTTTAGATCATATGGAATTTTGTTGTGTAGTGTATAATGTGGATCAAATTGCTTTATCAACTTGCTATTGGGTTAATTTAGCAACCTTTAGAAAAGGTTTTAATTTTAATATTCCTTGTTATTTTCTTATAGCATATTCCTCATGCATTAAATATTTATGTAGAATTGAGTCTATTTGGGGCTTTATGATTTAATAGTTCTTCATGACTATTCATGTATAAACACTTCACCTTCAATTAGAATTGTTTAAATCATGTGCTCACTCATTGTTCATTCTTGATTCATACATTCATTCAGCAAGTATTAACTGAATTTGTAAGCTAATGCCAGGTATAAAGTGGTAACAAGACACGGTTTTGATTCTTATAGAAGTTACATATTTTTAGGTGAATAGTCTAAATATATAGATTACAATTCACAGGACAAGACCTTGAACAAAGAGTGTCATGATGTAGAAGCTCAGCGTTTACAAATCAATTTTCCATGTATTCTGTTTGGAAAACAAACAAACAAACACGTCCCATCATTAGAAAATGTCTGTCATGTCTACGATGGAACAATAATTGAAGAAAAAGCACTTGTCTCACTGACAACATGCAGAATGAGTACTTTCATTTTACTAATAGAGATGATGGATTTGAACTAATCAACCAGGGACTCTTAGATGATTGGACTGGTTTTCTGCATCATGT
Source organism: Leptonychotes weddellii (assembly GCF_054177405.1). Taxonomy (NCBI): domain Eukaryota; kingdom Metazoa; phylum Chordata; class Mammalia; order Carnivora; family Phocidae; genus Leptonychotes; species Leptonychotes weddellii. The sequence continues at coordinate 85,151,562 of NC_138370.1, forward strand.
CCCATAGTGACAGTGACCCCTCACCTGAAATGTGTCAGTCACTGTTGCATTGACGGCCGCTTCGAAAGGATTCCTCAGGGGCCCCCCAAAATATGTTTTCTCTTCCCTGTGCTAATTCCTTCTAATCACTCATAATTCCTTGGACTTGATCTACTTTGACTGTTACCTCCTTGTCTGATTACAAATGGAAATCCCTATAAATAGTTTCACATAGACTATCTGGAAGAGGAGAATTTAAGGATAATTGTTAGAAGTAAGGTGGGAGAGGAGTGAGGGGGTAGGTAACGGGACAGGAATTAAGGGGGGCACATGATGTAATGAGCACTGGGTAGTATATGCAACTGATGAATAACTGAACTCTACCTCTGAAACTAATGATATGCTATGTTAATTAATTGAATTTAAATAAAATTAAATAAAAAAAGAAGTGAGGGCATGTAGTTATACAATATCATGTGTAGAGTATTTATAGAATTTATTTCAAGCTTAGTGGAGAATGAAATATTTTTGCTTATTCTCTTTGATGAGTAGATTGTAGAACAAATATACCAATAATAAATTTTTTTTTAATATTTTTAAAGATTTTATTTATTTTTTTGTCAGAGAGAGAGAGAGCACAAGCAGGGGTAGCGGCAGGCAGAGCAGGTAGAGGGAGAAGCAGGCTTCCCGCGGAGCAAGGAGCCCAATGAGGGACTCGATCCCAGGACCCCGGGATCATGACCTGAGCCGAAGGCAGACGCTTAACTGACTGAGCCACCCAGGCGTCTCAATAAATTTTTATTTTTTAAATGAACTTTTATCTTAGGAAGTTTTAAAAAAATTGTACCATCTATAGTTACTGTAGATAATCAGAAAATATTGTTAAACAGAAATGAAAAAATTATTATAATTGGCCCAACTTTCATAATGGACCATTTGGCCTTTTTTTTTTTTTTTTTAAGATTTTACTTATTCATTTGAGAGAGAGCGAGAGTATGAAGGGGGTGAGCGGCAGAGGGAGAAGCAGACTCCCCACCCAGCAAGGAGCCCGATGCGGGGCTCGATGTGGGTCTCGATCCCAAGACTCCGGGATCATGACTTAAGCCTAAGGCAGACGCTTAACCGACTGAGCCACTCAGGCACTCCCATTTGGTCTTATGTTTTAAAATCACTAAAATGAGGGACGCCTGGATGGCTCAGTCGGTTAAGCGGCTGCCTTCGGCCCGGGTCATGATCCCAGGGTCCTGAGATCGAGTCCCACATCGGGCTCTTTGCTCAGCAGGGAGCCTGCTTCTCCCTCTCTCTCCCTCTGCTTGTGCTCTCTCTGTCAAATAAATAAAATCTTTAAAAAAATAAAAAAAATAAAATCACTAAAATGTGTGCTATTCTAATGAACAAACTCCATCTCTAGGAATATTTTCCAAGGCAATATGAACAGGCGTGCAAATATTTATTTATAAGATTTTCATTAAAGTTTTATTCAAAATGCAAAAATGGCTACATATTTAAATTGTTTCATTCAAGTAATAAAGCAATATGATGACATTAAAATGACAATCTGGAAATATATGTATTACTGGTAAGGAAGGGTATTTATGTTTTATTTTGATTTTAGCTGTTGGCAAATTATAAACTTGTATAACAAATGTTACACACATATGGGGGAAGTGTCTAAAACATCACCCAAAATAATTTACTCTGAGCAATTGTATTACAGAAGATTCTATTTTTTCATTTCTAGCAGTTCTCTAAAATTACACAGTGATCAGCACTACATGCAAATCAAGTCTTTTTATTCATGTTCACTGAGTATGGGACAAAGTTGTTCTTATAAATGACCAATAAGGCTTAGAAAATGATCACAATGATCATAAAATGATCACAATTTCTTTGAACCAACATTTAAAAAATACTTTCAGTTTTTATTAATTCTATTTTTAATTAGCATTTCTTTATGCTGTACATTTGATGATTAGGAAAGTGATATACTATCTAAATGATTATGAATCATAGCAGGTGATTATAAGCCAGTCTATATTAGGGCATGAGTATGCTAGTGTTAAAAATTATTGGCTTGTGGGTTCTATCTCTTTAAAAATGCATTTAAAAATGATGCATTTAATTATTCCGTAACAGTTTTCTTTGAATATTAATAATTGCTAATTCATTGAACCATTGCCTTTGTATAAAATGCAGCATTGTAACGTTAGACTAAGAAAAAATTAGAAACAGGGGCGCCTGGGTGGCTCAGTTGGTTAAGCAACTGCCTTCGGCTCAGGTCATGATCCTGGAGTCCCGGGATCGAGTCCCGCATCGGGCTCCCTGCTCAGCAGGGAGTCTGCTTCTCCCTCTGACCCTCCTCCCTCTCATGCTCTCTGTCTCTCATTGTCTCTCTCGCAAATAAATAAAATCTTAAAAAAAAAAAAAGAAAAAAGAAAAAATTAGAAACAGAAAACCTGTTTCTTGGGAATTCCCATTGGCCAGGTATGTCTACTAAGCATTTAGCTGAGAAATGTTTGAAATCCCATCAGTGCATATCACAGTGTAAATATGCAGCTCTTAGCCCTTTATCTATAAAAGAAGAATGCCTCTCTGGGAGTAAAATGTTATAAATTCAAATTGGTTTATCCAATGTTCAATCTCACTTTTATTTTTATATCAGTTAAAAGCAATTTTGAGAGCAATGAGTTATTTTGCTGTATTTTTATCAGTTTATCTTGACTCAAACTATACTTAACTTTAAAATCAAATTTATCTCATTGAATTTTAAAAGCTAAAATTTGGTACATTAAATTATTAAAACCCATAGAACTATCAACTGGCCACTGTGTCAGCTAAAATTTTCTTTTAAGAATAACACCAGTTTTTCTAAGGACTCTGTGAGTGAGATAAGGCACTAGAGTGTTTTTCCCCCCAATTCTGTTCCTGTGCTTATATAAAGTATCTAGATTTGCCTCCTGTTTCATTTAAAATGCATTTCCATTGAGCTGTTGAGATAACCTGGATCAGTCTCAATCAGATAAGGCAGATGGAATTTTAAAAATGTTTATAGTGTTTATTTATGCTATTAAAGCACCTTTGCAATTTCAAAACGGGATTTGTAAGCTAGGTGTTTCAGCCACAGCCCATCCCGTCAATATGCTCGCACCCTGACTGAACAGTTCGTCTGGGGAATGCTGCTAATTTATCTCGCTTTGGACAACTGGCAGCTCTCAGTGTGAAGAAAGATCCTGTGTGAGGTGAGGGTGGAGGTAGAGGAGGGGGAAGATCAGCTGTAGGAGACTCAGATTTATGCTACTTTTGACTCTGTATGATGTGTACAATCTAAAAAATTTGCTGGCCTGGTACACTAGCTATTTATTCAGAGGAGAGATGACGGGAACCTGGCAGGTGGTGCAGGAAACAGGCAGCCGAGAGGAGAGCGCGTGAAGGCCCCCAACCTGGCGTTGCTGAGGGGTGTCCTCACAACCAGAGAGCCCAGCAAAGGGGATTACAGGCCAGCGCCAGGCATGGGATCTGTTGGCCTCCGTGAACTCCCACAACAGAACACAAAGGAAGGAGTGTTCCCAGACAGCAAAGGCCCTGCATGGATTTGGAAAGAGGGAGGGAGGGATATTTTTAAAACATTTTTTTAAAAGATTTTATTTATTTATTTGACACAGAGAGAGAGATAGCGAGAGCAGGAACACAAGCAGGGGGAGTGGGGGAAGGAGAAGCAGGCTTCCCGATGAGCAGGGAGCCTCATGCGGGAGTCGACCCCAGGACCCTGGGATCATGACCTGAGCTGAAGGCAGACGCTTAACGGCTGAGCCACCCAGGCGCCCCGAGGGAGGGCTCTTTCATATGGCTCAACTCAGACTTCTGCCGTCATCTTGGGCTAGAAGCTGTGAATTTGGGCAATGTTTTCTCCTTTTGCTCTCCCCTGTCCTCAATTCCTACCAAAAAAAATTCGATTTCATAGATATTTTCATTTGTTCATCCACTTATTCTTTCCTGAAGATTTATTGAGTGGTGAATCTATACTAGGTAAAATACTAGCCCTAGGGGACAAAACAATCTGCCCCACAAGCTAGTAAAGAAAACAAACATATAAAAACACAATAAAAAATAGAGAAAATGCAATTAAGTTGTACTGACTCCAAACCCAATGTTCCCTAGAAACCCTAACTATACCCCTCAGCCTGTGTTTACTTCTTTGTCAACAACGGTGCAGAGTGAGGTGTTAGTGGCTCCTGGTCATTAGGCAGTTTCCTTGGAACAGCCTACATTTTCTTTTTTCTTTTGTTTTTTTTTTTTAAGATTTTATTTATTTATTTGAGAGAGAGAGAATGAGAGAGAGCAAGCACATGAGAGGGGGGAGGGTCAGAGGGAGAGGCAGACTCCCCGCCGAGCAGGGAGCCCGATGCGGGACTCGATCCCGGGACTCCAGGATCATGACCTGAGCCGAAGGCAGTCGCTTAACCAACTGAGCCACCCAGGCACCCCAGCCTACATTTTCTTGACAATTGCTTGAGAAAATAGTTATTTGACAAGTTTTATTTTTCATTTTAATATTTAGAAACTTGTAAAAGGAAGTTGAAATATGTCATAATCATAAATACAAACCAACATACAAGATGATGGAGGACATCATTCCCCTAATCTTGCTGTATGAGCAGCAGGGTCAGAGAAGGATGACATTTCCCATTAGAGAGGATAGGACAGTTGTGCGCGAGGAGTAGATGGAAAGGCATGGAAGACAGTGTGCATGGCAGTTGTACACAGAGGTTGGGTGCAATCTTAGCACCTAAGAAATTAAACTTTGCAGATAGAAGAAATGTCTCCAGATGAATTTTAAGAAGTCAGGCTGAATTAAGTGCCCTATACATCCTTTAAATTTCTCCCAAAGAAAAACCCACAGTAAAGATCTATATGATTGTTCAAACTTGTGGGACTGACATTTTCTTACTGTAAATCAGTACAGATATTAGGCTACAGGTCTGCTGAGCTGTATGCAGTGATACAGACCCTGATGACATTCTATTGCCTAGGAAGAACAATGGTTTGGAAGTTAGAACACCTGAGTCACATACCAAATTCTCAGCAAGCCATATTTTCTCTTCCTGGGTTTGTATGCTCATTAGAAGTAGGACTTTAAAATCTCTAAAGAAAATTTCAGTTGTCACAGATAAGGAGAAAGAATGATTGCTGAGGAACTTAGGTCAGAGCTTCTCTGGTGTGTGTGTTCTCTAATTTTAATCTTTTGAAATGTTCTCCTTATAAGCAGCACATCTGCGCAGGAAACACCCAAGTGGAATCCTTGCCCATGTGCCCTGGAAGCTAGGAATGGCCAGTTGAATAGCCATTCGTTCATTACGAAATTCCAGGAGGAAGACCTGACTGCCGGTGGGGACAAGACAGCTTCTCCTCTAGGAATGTGGAGAGAACACAAACAAGAGAAAGACTTGAGCCTAGTCTGCTTTACTCTGACCTTGTATTATTATCCTCATCAAATACATTTCCACTATGACAGTAACAACAGTATTCTTCATAGAAACTGTACTAAGTCAGTCTCATGTTGCCATGAAAACTGAAAGATTTGAGATGTAACAAAAGAGACTCATGGTCACCGAGGGCCCATGTTATGATGGACACCGTTTTAGCTATTTATTCTGTAAGATGCTTTACTTACATCTCATTTAATCCTTTAAACTACCTACTCCGTGAGATAGGAGACATGTACCCATATTTTGGCAAATGAGGACACAGCCGAAAGTCCCAATGCTTATAAGGTCATAAGTAGTATAGAAAGACTACCTTCTGACCCCAAGCCCATGTTTATTTGTTTGTTTGCTTTTTCCATTCCATTGCTTTTCACATAATAAAGTTACTTTGTCAGTACCTGTGGTATCATGGAGACTATGAGCTAAATAAAGGAAAAGTTCATTAGGATGCTATAGGGATTAAAACTATTATGCACCTACCAGTCAGATATCATAGTTTGCTTGATGAAATGGCACATTTTCTTTATGGAACAATAAGAATAATCTATTGTTATGCAATCATATAGAGATATACATCTTTATTGAATAAAAAAATAAGATTTCATGTTGGCCACATGTAAAGTTAAGAATTATTCTTTTTTTTTTTTTAAAGATTTTATTTATTTTTTAGAGAGTGAGCGAGAGAGAAACAGCATGAGAGGGGAGAGGGTCAGAGGGAGAAGCAGGCTCCCTGCTGAGCGGGGAGCCCGATGCGGGACTCGATCCCAGGACCCCGGGATCATGACCTGAGCCGAAGGCAGATGCTTAACCATCTGAGCCACCCAGGCGCCCAAGTTAAGAATTATTCTTGAACTTATTCCGATTTATTATCCTAAATGAACCCACAGTTACTATTATTATTTTTAAAGATTTCATTCATTTATATTTGAGAGAGAGAGAGTACAAGTGTGAGTGGGTGGGGTGGGGTGGGCAGAGGGAGAGGGAGAAGCAGGCCCCCCATCAAGCAGGGAGGGACCCCAGAATCATGACCTGAGCCCAAGGCAGATGCTTAACCGACTGACCCACCCAGGTGCCCCTCCATAGTTATTATTTTTAAAACCATACAATCAAATAAATATATAGAGTGGTTTCCTCCATCATCAGACTTTGAGATGGAAGAGAGACAAATCTCCATATGATTCATCTCTATGTCTCCAAGGCTTAGCCCTGGAATCTTGGTGATAAATATGTTATTTTCTTAAAGGTAGAGGTGATAGTAAGAATAAGAGTGTATATATTTTCTATCATTTTCTCTTAAATATATTTAAAACAATGTCCATTGAGAACAATATGCTTGATGAATAGCATCTTATATCAGGCAATCGGTATAACAGTTTTAAGAGTGGCTTACAAGCCTGGTCAGGCTGCCTGGGTTTAAATCCCAGCTCTGCGATTTACCAGCTGCATGATCTTAGGCAAGCCTCGGTGTTCCTTACCCTGTGATATGGGTTGATAATCAAATCAACTTCTCAGTGTTTTTGTGAAGATTAAATGACTGATGCAATCTATTCAGTTAAGTGACTAAAACATAGTAGGTATCGATAAATATTTAATGTTATTATTAAGTGAAAAAAATAGCTTTAGGTTTACTAATGCCCACAGAAATGTCTCATACTATGCTATTAATAAAGATATAGAGAAGAATATTTTTAGTTTGATCCAAAAAATCATATTCTGCCCGTATTTTTCTGAACCCCATTTCTGAAAAAGAAACCATGGCAAGAAGAAAAAGGGATTAAAGCATACTTCAGGGAATCATATACTTTCTCATTACTATTCCATTCTCACTGCTTTCTAATTCAGCCTCTAAGTTGAACTGAAACCCCAAGCCTCCTCCAATCTTTTGATCAACTCAGAGTTTAATCCTTTCCATTTTAGCTGGATTTGCACTAAGAAGAGACTGTTGAATTATAGAAGACAACTCAATCTTCACTAAACATTAATGTCTTTGATTTTTGGTTTTCTTTTCTTTTTTTTTTTAATTTCAGGGGATCCCCATGTCAAAATATCTTTCTGGAATTTATGAGAGGATAAAAAGTAATATCCAAAAGAAAGATTATCTATCAAAAGTGATGTAGAGGTAAGTAAAAGCTTCATGAACAAAAACAAACTACCATGCTTTTGTGTTAGATGTAAAAGACTGTCATTATCCTTTTATAAGAACCTCACTTTTGACAATGAGGAAATAAAGTACCCAAGAAAACATTTTCCTGACTAGAGCCTTTTATATAAATAAATATATTGCCCCTTTCCTGTCCTTCTCCACCAGTGTTAAACAATGGTCACTTAGAAAGGAAATGATGTCAACACCCTACTGATAAAAATCAAACTGCACTGAAGAAAACACAGTGAAGCACAACAGAAACAACAACAACAACAACAACAACACAGCTTTGTAACCTCTGTAGTTTGTCATGGTAACTCCATGAAGAGCAGTCAATTATTAAATTTAAAGCACACTTCCACTACATCCCCACCTGACTTGAGTTTATTATGGTTGTACAGCTTTAATATATCCATTTTTTCAACAAAAACAACTAAGAAATCCAAAGGAATAGGTAAAAATAAATTGTCTTTGGCAAACAGAATTTATAGCCTTAAATGTATGTAACTTTCTTTTGATTAAATCTTAAATTTGACTGGCCTCCCAACCCCTTTCTTAGCTATCCATTCTGGGAAAGCCTATTTCAGCAGAGTTTACAGAATGATTGTGGGAAATATCTTGAAGACTGTTTATCAATTTAATGATACTGAATAAATGCTTGGCAGAATATTCAGCCTACGGACAAAAGGTAGTATAAAATATGTGAAGAATGATCCCATACCTGTAGAAAATTTGCAGTGTTAGAATTTAATGGGTTGCAAATCAACCTTATTCTCAAGGAAGTGATTTCTCCCATGGATGTTCTAGTTCTTTCTGAAGAATCATATATCTGGATGACCTGTTTGTCAGCTTGAAGAACCATGAAGGTCAAATATCTTTTTAGTCTTTTAATGTCTTGCTTCCTCTCTAAAGTAACTGCTCTTGTGCAAACTATTTACAAGAATAAACTATTATAATCAGTTCTTTATATTTTTCCATCAGCATTTCTTAGTTGATTATTAAGCAGATGTGGGGATTATAGGAAGCCCTCCATTGTATCTGCATTTAAATATTTAAAACCTTTTATATAAGTGCTGTAACAAAGCAGAGCTAATCCTGGTAGTCATTGCTGTCTTTCAGATAAGACAATGATGTCCTAAACTGTACCGCGGTGCTATGAAGGTAGGAGAAGGATATTGTTTAAAATGGATGGTGTCATCAAATCACCAGAAGCAAGGTGCCACAATCCACTTCAACTCCCAAATGTCCAAAGGAAATGTGAAATGCTTTCCATGGCAGAATTCTCAGTTCTTCATTTCCCCTGATGTCGAAGGTCTTATTTTAATTAAAGACCAGGCAGTAATGGAGGACTCAGTCACTACCAAAATTTGAGAACTCAGGGAAGCAGTACAGCTGAAAAGATTACCCTGTAGGGAGCTCCATGTGCTCCTTTCACAAAACCCTCTTCTTTCCAGCAGTCCTAGGTTGCACAGAGTCTAAAGTCACAAGTTCTCAAGGAAAAAATAGAGTGAATATTATCTTTGAAAAGACTTTGGAGATTCCTCAGCTGGCTGAATGCCAAGAGACCAAGGTTCAAAATAATAGCAGTAATAAGAATACACAATAATGACTTATTCTGTTGTCATATTCTAAGTAGATTTAGTCTACCCAATGAACAAATGAGCAGATTAAATAAAGAAAAGAAGAAAAGCTTAATCCATGTCTCATTCTGAGACTGAACTCCGTATGTTTTCTCGTATACTATCTTGCTTTTAGTTTCTTGAGGAATTTGTTAAACCAACATTTAATTATTTAATTATAGCTCCATATTTAAAAAGAAAGACAAAAGAAGACATCAATATTAGATTTGTGCCTCAGTTATGGCTGTTAAGTTTCAAATCAGAAAAACAAAATTTGAAGTATATCTCAAGAGAATAACAGAAAAATTGGAAGGGATGAAGACAAGCTCAAAAGGACTCTGGGACAATTACTGAGGCAAATAAAAAGCTCAACTGCACTGTACCAGTTTTTATTTTCTGAGCATGCTTATTAACTTTATCAATTTTGGGGGTATTCATAAGGAATCAGCTTGTATATTACTATTGTGACAAGCCTACAACCCTGAAATTCTTAGGAAAAATTTACTACATATGAATTTTCAGGAGACTTTTTTTATTATGTTATGTTAATCACCATACATTACATCATTAGTTTCTGATGTAGTGTTCCATGATTCATTGTTTGCGTATAACACCCAGTGCTCCATGCAGTACGTGCCCTCTTTAATACCCATCACCAGGCTAACCCATCCTCCCACCCCCCTCCCCTCTAGAACCCTCAGTTTGTTTTTCAGAGTCCATAGTCTCTCATGGTTCGTCTCCCCCTCCGATTTCCCCCCCTTCATTCTTCCCCTCCTGCTATCTTCTTCCTTTTTTTTTAAACATATAATGTATTATTTGTTTCAGAGGTTCAGGTCTATGATTCTCCAGGAGACTTTTTAATTTATCTCTAGAGAC
>NC_138370.1:85161761-85170402 GCF_054177405.1 Leptonychotes weddellii
GAATATTAAGGATGACTTTTAGGTTTTTTTCTTCCAAAACTACTTGGAAATACTCCTTGGATTATATAAAATTTATTTTTATAATAATCCTGTAGCAACCTGAAGCATATATAAATAACATAATTTGAGCCTAACTGATAAAGGAAGGAAGGAAGAAAGAAAATAATTATAAAGTGATAGAGCCAAATAATGGAGTCCTATAATTCCATGATTTGAGATTCTACTTGAAATTGAAGTCTGATAAACCTGTGCTGAATTGCATTCCAGTTGCTGGCCAGCCCTACAGTCTTAAACCTCAATCAGCATCTATGCCCATGGATGAGAGGCAAAAATCAATATCTTTGTTGTGAGGATTAATATAACAAAAGAGATTGCCTGATATGCTGTTATATTGGCTAAATTGTAGGTACTCAAAAGATAATTTTATTTTATTGATTTTATTATTTTTCTACTACAGAGACTCTGCAAGAGGGCAAATATCGTCTAACTGTACGTGTGTGAGCAGAGACAGTGAAGACAAAGATGTAGAGCATTACTCAGAACTGTTTTGCAGGTAATATTTGAAGGATTTTAGGAATTTACTGGTAGTCACATGAAGGGAAACTGGCATTTCTTCCAAATTAAGCAAACATTCTAATTTTGAAACAAAACACCATCGTCAATTCAGAGAGACGGGGCGGGGGAAAAATATATGCAAGGATACACAAGAAACTGGTAAGGTTGCCTCTAGGAAGGAGGAATGGGGGACAAAAAAGGGGGGGCAAAAGTGGGGACAAAAGACATAATTTTCACTTTTTTCTCTGTTATGGATGGAGTGTTTGTGTCCCTCCAAAACTCTTACGTTGAAAGCCTATGCCCTAATGTGATGCTATTAGGAGGTGGGACCTTTGGGAGGTAATTAGGATTAGATGAGGTTATGATGAAGGCCTCATATGTGGGGTTAGTGCCCTTCACAAGAGTCATGAGAAAACTTGCTTCTCCCCTCTGCTCTCTGCCATGTGGCAATACAAGGAGAAGTCAGCAGTCTGCGAGCCTTAAGAGGGTTCTCACCAGAACTGGACCATGCTGGCACCCTCATCTGAGATTTCCAGTCTCTAGATATGTGAGGAATAATGTCTATTGTCTATAAGCCACTCAGTCTCTAATACTTTGTTATAGCAGCCCAAACTGATGAAGAAACTCCTTTTATGTATTTGTATTTTGGTACTGTGTGTGTACACATTTTTGTTACAATTACTTTAATTGTTATTTGGAAATAAACAGAAATTGAAGAGAAATGGTATTTAAATACATCAACACAATGCATTCCCAGCAATCAGGTCTCTTATATTTGGGGGAAAACTTCTACACTTTAGTACTCTAAACTAATTTTTAATTTATATATAGAAAACTACCACCACAAGCAGCTATGCAATGATAATTCAACTAAACAGCAAATATTTTAAAAATTGTATATGCAAACCTCTTTGCTAGGCCTTGGATGGGGAAGTAATGGGAAGAAGTCATAAAAGAGCCTATAGCAATGGGTAAGATACAAAGCTCTCTGTGTCCTAGATTATGATGCAGTGGAAAAGACAGAAACATATTTAAAGAACCACATAAGGCATCATGGAATAGATTTTATAAATGCACACAACATTTATAAATGCTGTATGAGGTGGAAGAAGGAAAGTTTTTTTGTTTGTTTGTTTGTTTGTTTGCATGTAGGAATATTTGAGAAGGTGTCTTTGGGGAAAGTGTTATAAGAACGGATACCTGAAGGGTATCTACAGCTTTTATTGCCTTTCAGGCAATAAAAGCAGCTTGAGTCAAGGGGCAGAGTTTGGAGAGGTCAGGGTGTTTAGACTGGGTGGGGTGCTAGGGTACCAAGAGAAGGGCAACACATTAGAAGAGAGAACCATCAAGAAAGAGCCAAAGCAGATTAGGATTTAGACATCATGCTAAGGACTTTGAACTTTTTCCTATGAGAAATGGAGAACATTTGAAGATCTTCCACCCAAGTTCACATATTCAGATGATAACTTTGTAGGGGTATAAAGGCTGGATCGGCATGAGGGACAACTCAGGACAATGAGACAGGAGGAGGCTGTTGGGAGGGTACACGAACATTAGCCTCCTCTATGTGAAGCATGGCTCTGACTGCTAGAACAGAAGTAATAAAAAGTGGGCTCGCCTGCAGGGACAACTCCAAAGCAGACACATCCCATGCCTCTTTTCACGTATTCTGAGTCTGGAAATTTTGTTAACATCCTGAAAAGAAACACATTTGGCATTACTCGTGACTACCTTAAGTGGAGAGGTAATTCAAAAGCAATTGCCTGGCTCTCAGGTCATGGCTATTTGAATCAATAAAAAAATAGCAGTTGAGATGTTGCCCCTTTTAAGAACTTCAGGCTAGACCATTTTCACTATCCACACGAAGATTTTTTTTTTTTCCCCAATTAAGGATGGATTTCCTTTGAAACTGAGTTTTTGTACAACAAAATATTGTGCAGTAAGCTTCCAGGGATAATTTCCTAAGACTAGACTTTATTTATAGCTTTTGATTCTTCATATAAATAAAGAGATATTTTTTCCAACACAAGAAACTAAGGGTTACTTCTGGAATTCTTTGGAAAATTGACACCAGCTAAGTACCTGGCTCACAGTCGAAGAAATGCCTTTGTAGTTTAAGGAAGCTTAAACAGAAGCCTTCACTGCTGATTTGCCGACTGTGTCGAACATCAGAGGAATTTTCCAATGGGGCTTTAAGAGTTGAGCATTTGGTTTAATTAGGAAGATACCTGGGTGTTTAATGAGAACTTTTCAAGCTATTGGAGCAGAACTAGAATAAATGACCCTATTTATTTGGAGAAATAAAGTTAACAGTGTCACAGGTGCTTCATAAAGCAGCACATAATTGCAAATGGGAGGTAAGGAAAGTAACAGAAGAGAAATTTGCATCAAAGAAAATTATATCTATACATGTAACTGCCTTTCTCTTACCAAGAACTGCCAGAACAATGCATGCTTACCAAGAAAGACAAAAGGAAACCTAGTTTCATAACAGAATATCCGTAGGAATATTCATTTTATTTTGCTGGGAATGAGTTGCATTATCAGTAGAATTTAAACACTTTCCAGCAATATAATTTTTCTGCTTATCAAGAAAATCTCGGTATTTGAGTTTTTGTTTAGACTAAGGGCTCTTTAGTTAAGAGAGGAAACTTCGATAAACTCTTGAAAACTTGAGTACGCTATTCAAGTCATTTTTTAAAATGAAGGTTATGCTAAAAATCTAAGGTCCCTTTAAGAAGTAAGTTAGTGCTAGAAGCTTCTGGGAAGAAATCGTTATAAAAAGAAAAAACTTGAAGAGCTTGTAAAAGATGGCAGTTTAGGGTATATTAGCTTTTATGCCAGTTAGTCATTGTAAAGGACAGAATCTCTTAGAAAAGTAGAGAAATTCGAAGAAATAAGAAACAAACACCGTGCCAGAAAAAAAGCCCCTGAGACGTTTGGGTAAATCTGGGCAGTGTTGCCTCCTGAAAAGACTTATATACTGAGGTGAATATTTCTTTTCTACCTCGGGCTGCATGGAGCAGAAACATGTAAAAATCTGGAACCCCAGGCCAGGTGCGCTAAGAACTAAACAGAAGTCCTAAGGTGGCAACGTAATGCCTTGTCTCTGCGAGTGGCACTTCAAAACCTCCCAAGGGAAGTTCAGAGTCCATTTTCTGTGAGAGCTATTTCTCTCAAGGTTGTTCCAACGCACCGAAGTACTGGGAGTCCATAGTGTGTCTTTGAATGACTTTGAATTTAAGAAAATGCCCTGAATGAGTTAGAACAGGATTTGAATTTGCAGTGGTTGGTGAGATTTAAAGTGTATTAAATTTTTTTACTCCTTTGATATTTGTTCTCAGTATTGCCATTTTATTTATTTTTTATTTTTTATTTTTTTAATTTTTTTTTTAATTTTTTTTTTTTTTTATTTATTTTTGAGAGAGAGAGAATGACAGAGAGAGAGAGAAGGAGAAGGGTGAGGGTCAGAGGGAGAAGCAGACTCCCTGCCGAGCAGGGAGCCCGATGCGGGACTCGATCCTGGGACTCCAGGATCATGACCTGAGCCGAAGGCAGTCGCTTAACCAACTGAGCCACCCAGGCACCCTCAGTATTGCCATTTTATAAGTAAATGAGTAGATGTTTAAAATGTTAACTTCTATGTTTTGTTATTTTAACAAAGGTAGTGGGTAGGCAGGAAAGAAATAGAAAGAACTAAAAAATTTAAGCCTATGTCCAGTGGTGCATGAAAACATATTCAGCACCCCTTTTATCTGGTGGTAGCCACCGTGTTATGCCTGTAGAACTTATTCAAAAAGTTGCTCAGCCTAATAAGCTCCAATTTATAGAGAGAGGACAGAATAATAAGACATTATTCTGGACAAGGGTAAGAAATGGTAGTTGTAGCTGTTCCATATCTCTGAAGTACAACAATGTCTGAATTCCAACTTTGGTCATTTCAAGTATTTCATCAAGCTGTAACTTAACCTCAAGGGTTTATCTCTTTGCTTTTAAAGGATTATTCATGAAACTAAGGGACTGCAGCCATTCTGGAATAATCCCATTTGCTCAGGACACATCATGTATAATAATACCACCTCACTTGTAGGGGCCACTTTCCTTCCAGGACCTTTTATTGGTATTATATTACCAATCCTCTGAATTTCCCTGTGAGGCATGTATCAGTGGTACCACACGATTTCTGAAATTAAACCACAGAGAAGTTGGAAGTCTGTCGTAAGTTAAGATATGTACTATATAATTGTTGCATATTATTTGTGATATGTCTCTTTTTGTCTTTTTTGTTTTCTCACCTAGCAAAATGTACAACAAAAGAGACCAGAGGAAAGGGAATAGGCAATCTAAGTCATACTGTCATTTAATAGATGGCAAAACCGAATCCTTGCAAATTTCTAAACCATTTGCTTCTATTTAGCTTGTCAGCCCATGAAGCAAGGTAACAGAATTGCCATGTGAAGAACGACTATCTAAATGTCCTTCACCTTGGTAGAATCTAATGAAAGTGAAGAGAGAAAAATTTAACAAACCTTTATTTTTGGTAACTGGACTTAACTTGAAATAAACATGTAATCTTCTTAGAAAAATAAGGTGAATTACTTTGGTTTCCTATCCTACAGGGTTGAATCCAGGTTTTGTCGATATGGAAGCTTATACAATTGGAGGTCCCTTAAAAAATCATGAGAAATATACATATATATATAAAACAAGAAAAGAATTGCAATAAATTTCAAATTTTTCCAAGGTTATAAATACAGTAAGCATCAAAATGCCAGAAAATGCATAATAGTTTTATTTATTGTCTGTGCCTAATTTTTTCTGTGTATTCTTTTATATTATAATAATTTTGTACTATTTTCTATAGAGAGAATAGGAAGAGAATTTAGTCTTTGTTTTAGCATTGTTGAGCATGACTTCTTCCCCCTGATAGTTTAAAGTCTCTCTTAGCTCTACACATCATCATTACTAATGTTATACAACTGTCAAATATAGTAGCCCCCACTTTATCTGTGGTTTTGCTTTCTGTGGTTTCAGTTACCCATGGACAGCTGTGGTCTAGAAGCCGATTATCCTCCTTCCGACATGTCATCAGAAGGTCAATAGTAGCCTGATGCTACGTCAGAATGCCTACATCATTCACCTCACTTCATCTCATCATGTTGGCATTTTATCAGCTCACATCATCCATCACAAGAGGAAGAAGGGTGGGTATAGTACATTAAGATATTTTGAGAGAGAGGGAGAGAGAGAGACCACATTCACAAAACTTTTATTGAAGTATATTATTATAATTGTTCTATTTTATTATTAGTTATTGTTGTTAATCACTTACTGTGCCTAATTTATAAACTAAACTTTATGACAGGTAGATATGTAGAGGAAAAAACGTAGTACAGTTGACCCTTGAACAATACAGGGATTTGGAGTGCCAAACCTCCACACAGTTGAAAATCTGCGTGTAACTTCTGACTCCCCAAAAACTTAACTACTAATAGCCTATTGTTGAGCAGAAACCTTACTGATAACATAAACAGTTGATAACACATATTTTGTATATGTGTCATATATCATATTCTTACAATAAAGTGAGCTAGAGAAAAGAAAATGTTAAGAAAATTATAAGGAAGAGAAGATACATTTACAGTACTATACTATAAAAAATCCATGTATAAGTGGACCTGCACAGTTTAAACCCTTGTTACTCAAGAGCCCATTGTAGCTATGGGGTTCAGTATTACCCAGTTTCAGGCATCCACTGAAGGTCTTGGAATATGTTCCCTGTAAATAAGGTGGGGCTACTGTATAGGGAAAATCTCGACCAAGTGTCTTTCAGAGAGAACCTTACGATTCCAGGGTATTTTAAGTTTTGTTATGCAATGTAGTCACCGTGGTCTTTGAATTGATGACAATCAAAGGACCTCTGACTCTGCCCTTTGAGTCAGGATTAAGATTCCTGGAAAAGCCATCTCTGCAACCAGTCAGTTAACAATTACTCTACCTGTGTAGGAAAGTGACTGTGAACCACATAAACATATCCCACTAAGCCCAAAGTATCCCTAAGACAATTAACTACTCTTTAGCCAGATTCCACAAATGTTTGTGGCCTCTCCAATATGGCCTGACATGGGCCAGGGGATGGGGGGAGTCAGGATGGAAAGAGACAGCAGTCTTAATCAATTTCAGTTACAATATCTTACCATTGTAAATTTCACAAAAATTATTATGACTTCGTAAACATTGCTAGGGCTTCTTCTGGTAAGGAGCCTGTATAAGTAAGGGAGCTAAATCATAGTAAATTTGTCTCTGCTAAATTTAACAAACTAAAGAATTAAATTAAATTAAATAATTAAAGAAACAAATTAAAGAAACTAAAGATTATGTAAAATTTAGAGTACTGATATGAGTAGAAATTAAGATATATCCTGATAGGCATTCTTTCTCCATGTAATAAGTAATTAATGATGAGTGTTGATTTTTTTTAAGATTTATTTTTACTTGAGGGAGAGACAGAGAGGCAGAGAGAGAGCGAGCACGCAGGGAGAGAGAGTGAGCTAAGCAGGGAGCCCTATGCTGGGCTTGATCCCAGGACCCATGATCCTCCATCCCAGGATCCCAGGATCATGACCTGAGCTGAAGGCAGATGCTTAACCAACAGAGCTACTCAGGGGCCCCTGTGAGTCGATTTTAGTAATATATATACTAGAGCAATATAAAGTATGAATGGCAATGTTAATATTAAGACAAAATAGAACATAATTTTTTTCAAAGTTTAGTGGATTCTAATATAAGGATAGGTTCCCCCAAATCAAATTTTTAATAATGTAAAAGATTTAAAAGGCATTACCTACAGCTGAGGTTGTGGAACAAATGGCCAACTAGTTAATAGAATGTTTAACTGTTTGGCTAGTATAATGAGAAATCTGAGCACTTTTCAGAATATGAAGGTATTCCTGAGATGGTGAAAAAAAAAAGTACAAATAGTTATCAAAATTCTGATTATCTAAGGTAATATTGTCTGAGGACTTCTGACAGTGAGATGGCATATACTAAAATTGATATGGAAATGAAATCTTTTTAGTAGTCATTTACTAAGAAATGACTTCCATGAGTTGCAAAATGCAAAGTTTGTGACACTGTGGCCTGAAAATCACTACTCCAAAATAAGATTTTCCTCCTTATTTCGTGACATGAATATAAACCTAAAAGTGGGTCTGATAATTATTTTTGCTAAATACTCTCCATTCTGCACTAATCTATGTGCTAGATTCTGAAAGATCATTATTAGTCAGCAGTCTCTAACTTTTCTTTCTTTCTTTTTCTTTCTTTCTTTCTTCCTCTTTTTTCTTTTTTCTTTTTCTTTTTTTTTTTTGCCTATTGCTCATTAAAAGAACAGGGAACAAGATAGTTAAGTACTTAATTGCTCAGTTTCTTAGTGATAATTTCCTTATTTTGGTGCACTCCTCTCAAAATCCCTATCATTTTATCTCTGCACTACTTTGGATACTAGGCATCTCAATATGGAGAGAATGCATAGTGTCAGGATCATGACAGCTTTGGGATCAAACAGAACAGGCCCTGAATCCACCATAATGTGACCAAGGGCAAGTTATCTCACGTTTTCAGTGCTCCATTTCCCAGTGGCTTCAACTCTACTTAAAAAGGGATAAAGTAAGAATGTACACGTCCAACATAATGCTTTCTATGCAGCAAGTGCCAATTGAATGAATGAATGGATTTATGTGACTTGTTTTTGTCTGTATGATAAAAAAAGTCATCCAAGATACATTGATCTACCCAGCTGTGTCACTTTTTATGATATTAAAATGAAGTTTATTCACTGTAGCTCTGCAGGTGTTGTGTGATCTTTATCAAAAGTTTCTCCTGCATGGAGGGGAAGAATGAAGCGGGGGAAATCGGAGGGGTGGACGAACCATGAGAGATGATGGACTCTGAAAAACAAACTGAGGGTTCTGGGGGGGAGGGGGGTGGGAGGATGGGTTGGCCTGGTGGTGGGTATTGAGGAGGGCACGTTCTGCATGGAGCACTGGGTGTTATGCACAAACAATGAATCATGGAACACTTCATC
>NC_138370.1:85170502-85177505 GCF_054177405.1 Leptonychotes weddellii
AAGGAAGGAGGAAAGTTAATGAAGAGGGGAACAGGGACATAAAAGCTTTTGGCAATTGAGAAGGGGGTTAGGAGGTTTTAATTTATTTTACTTGCCAAACTCTCAAATTATAATAAGGAAAAGAAGTGCTGTTCTCTTGGAGATTATTTCCCCCATTAGTTGCCAGGGATAACGTAATGTCAGAGACAAACAGGAAATTGGTGGGCCACAGGCTTGCTGTTATTGCCTGGATCTTCTTTCCATGCCACATGTTTACAAACATGCTCTGTTCCCCTTGACAAAAGCAGACACAGACGCACAGGGACTTCAAGGCTTTGCATTGTGTGTGTGAAATGGTTTCATTTAAGAGCTCCTCCTGTCAATTCTCAGACAATGCAGAGGACAGGGAGGGAATGTCAGTGACTGACTAAAAGCTAGGTTGGGCAGGAGACTTTATATATATATATATACACATATACTATACATATAAATGCACACACACACATATATGATGAATAGACACTCAAGACTAGAATTCGTTATGGAAAATTTGGCTTACATGGCTGCAATCTAAGCCAGGAAATACTGAACTTGAATGTTAGTATCTTTGTTTCTTGGAGGCTTCACAGTGGCGCAGGAGGGTGGATCTCATCCCAACAGTCAGTATGGAAATAAAGGACTATTTTGTGAGTACCTGCCAGTCCTGTGACTATTTACTGCTATTTACACAGCAATAGACAAAGTTCCTCATACAGCATGGGAGGATCAACGCTGTGAGGTTTCTTAATATTTTCTTCTCTTTGGCTCCTCCAACTCAGGAGTCAAGAGTCAGTGGCACAAAAATAAACATTTAAATCTGTTATATCCTACATTCTCTGCCTCAGTGTTGTCCCTTTACGTACAGCTCTTTAAATACTTGGAAGACTCTATCTCTGTAGGTGCTCCTAGGAGAAACACAGAACCACTTTTCCTTTATCAGTCCCATGCACGCCCACATAAATTTCTCCTGTGCTGCTTTAGGCCTAGCCTAATCCTCAGCGGTTGTGAGGCTTGGTGGGATTGGGGAGCTCAGAGGATTAGCAATTCATTCTTTGCCAAAAATCACCTAATGTACTGCATTTGTAATAATCCCAGAGAGGTTTATCAGCTCTGTGTTTAGATTCAGGGTAGAGGTGAAGACTTACACTTTTTAATATGAGGATGGAGAAGATGGGTCAGCAGCTGACAGGGAAGGACGCTCACTTACATGTGTGGCCCTATATAAAATTACAAGCAGCCTTGAAAGAAGTATTTCAGGGACAACAAAAAGAAATTTCCCCTGATGCCTACAGCTGCTCAATTTGCCTACAGACTTTATCTTGAATGCATGCATTCATTCAACAAACATTTATTGAGCATGTATTCAGTGCTAGTCATTGCCCTAGACGCTGAAGATATGGCAGTGAATAAAACAGAAAAGGTCCCTGTTCTAAAGAAGTGTAGTTCAAATCTAATGATTGAACAGTAAGGAATTTGGATTTTTCAGTCATATCTTATTGAGAGCGAATTTATCAGCTCTTTTCCTTAAAGAAGTTTTAGGAGTGGTATAGGTGAGAAATTAAATTTCTAAAATGTGGTATGTATATGTGTGTGCGTGTGTGTGCATACATGTGTGTGTCCGTGTGTGTTTATGGCAAAAGGAGATTTGAAGTCTAGAGATAATCCCTTCCTTACTTGTCATTCTTATCTGACAAAAGCCAAGCACAATAGAAGAGATTGACTTTGAATTTGAGTGAGAACGAATAAAGCAGAACATTGAAGATGGCAAAACTAAACAGATGTTGAAAGTTTGTAGATATTTTTTAAAAGGAAATATACGACTTTTATTGAGAAATGCAGCCAGAGACCAATTTGCTTCCCTGCTACCTCTCAAATCAATCTCTTAGCCATTCCTTTATATGAGAAATCAGGAGACTAAATTACTGGCATGCTAAGATGTGGTTAGAAAAAATAGATGATTTCTATCTCAGACTTGTCCTCTTGTGAAAAGTGAAAACCCAGCAGAAAATCTTAAAACTATAAATATCACAGATTCAAGAAGAGTTAATTTAACCCTGCCTGTGTTCCCCTCCCCCCCCACTCATGTAAATTATACATGTATGAAATGGAGAAAAAAAATCCTTTTTGTTTTTCAATGACTGGATAAAATGTTTTTGTTTTTTGGGTTGTTTTGTTTTGTTTTTTCCTAATTACTTAGCACTGAAATTTTTCCCCAAAGAAGTTTCTAATTAAATATTTAGCTAAGGAAGCATTTTTGAGTAAAGGTAACTAATGAATTATACAGAACATGTTTTACTAATTGTTTCCGAACATAAAATATGGAATTAAACCACTAAAGTTTTTTTTAGAACTAAAGAACATCCGTCCTCCTTTTATATTTATTTTCTGTACGTGCACTTGGCATTTCATCATTGGGGTTTGATATTCATAAGGGTATGAATTGTTTTTTTGCTTATTAGTTTCAAGATGTTTCCCATGTCTTGACTGTTGAAAAAAAGTATCCATTATAGAGATTTTAAGTTTCCTCAATTGACCTTGACTTCTATTTCCTTTGCGATCCCCATAACTCCCTTGTACACAGTAAGTACAAAGTCCACCCTTGTTGCAGGACTTAAGGTGAGTCAAATGGAATAACTTTGGTGAAACCCATCTGAAGACAGGACAATCAACTAGTTCTAAGTTTCTCCTAAACCAAGACTCCCTGGGTCACATTCTTTAATCTCTGGCATTTTAGCCAAGTATAATTACCTGAATCATATAACTATAGTCAAATGTATCACACGGGCCTTAAGAAATCTGATCAGTGTTTTATTAATCAATTCTTTAGAAATGTAGAAAAGGTGTGACCTATAAATTTTCCACCTGCTCCTTTGTGGAGCTGGAAGTTTAGGTGAGTAGGTGTAATAGGAAATAAAACATCATTTTAGAAAGTTAGACTTTGGCAAGTAACAATTTATGAGACTAAGGAAATAGAATATGAGCCATCCTTTTGTGCTCCAAAGAAAATGCCTTGGAGAGGTTATGAATAAAGAATACTCACTGAAGCAGAAAAATTCAAAAGAATGCAAGCTCTAAAATTTCAATAACAATGAACATGTTTTTATGTTGGCTTGCAACTTCTCTGCAGATGTTACTTTGAAAGTTTGGACTTTTGCTAGATCTTAGCATAAAACGTGTATCTTTGGTCTAATCATGGAGATTTGGTTAGGGAAGGACAGCTGGAAATAGCTTCTGGAGATAGATCTTTATGTTTTCCCAAGGTAAACATAATTCTTGTGTTTTGGTATAGAAAAGATCTTTTGTAAGCCAACCCACTACAGTAAAATTATGGCATAAATCTGGCTGAGTGTTCTCTAGGGAAGCAGTAGAATAAGCAGAATTTAGTTGACGTGCTGTTTCTTCTGCCTGCACCTGACACTTACTGATTTCAGCTCATATCTCATCGAGTTTGTATTTGGATTCAGGTAAATCCAAAGTCATACATAATTGGTCGCTGCACAAAAATGAAATGGTTAGTGCCTGTGTGTGTTTTGTTTGTGTGTGTGTGTGTGTGTGTATAAAATCATTTCAATGGAACAAATTGTTATCACAGAATCATTTCTATTTCTTGTAAGGTAATTGGATATTAATTTAGAAAATGTACTAAGAACAACAACAACAACAAAAAAGCCAGGAAACACTTTCAGAGAGGAAAATACAAGTGCATAGTCTTACATTCTTGTGGGGAGTTCTGATCAAAGGACAATTACAATGAGGTCTTGGTTACATCCTCTGTTGTCTGCTACTATGAACTTCACATCTAGTACTACCAGTATTATGAATAGAACAAAACAACAACAACAAAAATAAAAACAGATGAGCAACCAAAGAAAAACAGACAAGATTTTCATTCAAAATGATGGGTTTGAATTCCAGCCTTTTAATTTACTAACCATGGACTTGTGCCCAATGTTTTTATATCCATTTTCATATTCTTACAGAAGAGAAAAAGATGGGGTGCTAATAGTTACTCTTTGTGGTAGAAAGGAAATTTTATTTGTCACTAACAAGAAAAACAATTGGTATACTATTAATCCTTGAACAATGAGGGGGTTAGGGATGCTGCCCCCCCCCACCCGCCATGCAGTAAAAAGTCCTGTAGAACTTTTGACTCTCCAACTTAACTACTAATAGCCTACTGTTGACTGGAAGCCTTACTGATAACATAAAGAGTCAATGCAAATTTTGTATATATATTACATGCAGTATTCTTACAATAAAGTGAGCTAGAAAAAAGAAACTTATTAGGAAAATCATAAGAAAGAGAAAATAACACTTACAGTACTGTACTGATAGAAAAAAATCACATAGAAGTAGACCTGCACAATTCAAACCCATGTGGTTTGAGGGTCAATAGTATACCTGTGAAATATTTATTATTTGTTATATATAGGTAGTAGAATAAGGTATAAACTTTACAATTTAAAAGATTACAGTCTCATTAATCTTTCTAGACCAACATGATCTCTCAAACTCAACTTCAGCATTATACAGTATATGTCCAAAGTAGATGACAACTAAGAGTACATCTGTCATTTCAGAAACATTATTGCTGACGTGTTTTTCTAGTGTCATTTAAATTCTTTTGGGTTAGGTTTAAATATGTTTATATTTGGTATTCCTTCTCATTCCAAAAATTCCTCTTCATCTATCTGAAGGCTTTTATGGAAAAAAAAACTACATATAACACTTACATTTTTATAGATGGAGTGCTCTCATCTTTGTCATCTCACATTATGCTCGCTGTGACCCTGGGAAAGTAGACTGTGATGTACTGTTATGGATTGAATTATGTCCCCCTCAAAAAAAATACTGAAGTCCTAACTTCCTATGTACCCAAGTAAATGACTCTATTTGCAACTAGGGTTGTTTCAGATACAATCAGTTGAAATAAGGAATACTGGAGTAGAATGGGCGTTTAATCCAGCCTGATTGGTGTCCTCTTAAAAGAAGATGGCCATGTGAAGACAGAGACTCACAGAGAGAAAGCCATGTGCTGGCAAAGGCAGAAACTGGAGTTGCGTAGCTGCAAGCCAAGGAATGACAAAGATGGCTGGCAAACCACTAGAAGCTAGGAAAAGGCAAGGAAGGATTCCCTTACAGGTGTCAGAGGGAGAATAGCCCTGTTGACATCTTGATTTCAGACTTTTAGTCTCCGGGACTATGAGACATTAAATTACTGTTGTTTTAAGACACTCAGTTGGTGGTACTTTGCTGGGGCAGCCCTTAGGGAACTAATAGATGAGTCCTTGACACTAGCTAACATTCACTGAGTGCTAAGTGTGTATCATGCACCAAGAGTTCTCATAGTCTATGAGGTATTTCCCAGCATTATTTATATTCTACAGATTAGGAAATTAAGGTTCAGAGAGGTAAATTTGTTGGACAAAATTTATACAACTAGTATGTGGCAGAAATTGTTTTTGATTCATGAACCTGAGAATAGGATTCATTAGTCCAACTTTGAAGATGAGTAAATTGAGAGTGAAAGAAATTGACATACTCTTCACCTTATCTTTTTAAAGTTAACTATATTCATTTCCTGTGCTCTTTTTCTTGTGCCTATTGACCCAAACATTTTCTTTTTTACCTTTTTCTTTCCCTATGTAGACCACATGCCCCTCATTTATGGTACCCTAAACTGAGTGAGTCATCTGGTAAAACTATGACCAATGGAACATTTAGAGGGAGGATGACCCTGTTATTCATACATATTTTAGTCAATTCAGCACTTTATAGGGCCAGCCTTGAATAGCAGATGAGTTTAATGCCTGTTTCTTAATAAATTCTTACTAAATTCTATGTCTGAAACTAATATTACACTGAATGTTAACTAACTGGAGTTTAAATAAAAACTTGAAAAAAATTCTTGTAAATGTGATAATAACTCATTTATTGAGCACTACTAAGTATTAGCTATCATATTAGGTTTCTAAATACATGACTTTATTTAGATTTTGCCCGTTGTCCCACAAGATCTTTATTATTGTATTATTTATAATACCAAAGAAGAGCTCCATAAGGTAAAAATAAATTTTGTTTTATCTTCATAGGTGGGTTTGCCATCTTCTACATACAGAGGGAATAAATTCTAGTAGGGCTAAAGGACCACTCAATAAATCAATAATCATTATAGGACCAGAACTAGAAGTCAGACCTCTTGACTTCTAATGTAGAATTCTTCAAACTGGTAGTTTTAAGTTGTTCATCACGTAAAAATTACCTGGAAATTTTGTTAAAAATATAGAAAACTGGAATCTTTTAGGGTAGGGCTCAAGAAGCTAAATTTTGTGTTTCCCAGTAAGTTCTTAAGCATTTTAAATCGCTAAAACTATGGTCAGGGAAAATATATTAGTCACTTAGCTGGAGCCTGAAGAAATAGCCTGGAGAAGAAAAGTTTTTTTTTTGTTTTTTTGTTTTTTTATTGAATGATTTTTAATTTGATATTTCACACACTGTCACTCAAATTTCCTCAATTTCTAAAATTATTTTATGCCCTGTGAGTTTCTATACAATGTTTATTTCTTTTTTTTTAAATTTTTTTATTGTTATGTTAATCCCCATACATCATTAGTTTTAGATGTAGTGTTCCATGATTCATTGTTTGTGCATAACACCCAGTGCTCCATGCAGAACATGCTCTCCTTAATACCCATCTCCAGTCTAACCCATCCTCCCACCCCCCTCCCCTCTAGAACCTTTAGTTTGTTTTTCAGAGTCCATTGTCTCTCATGGTTCGTCTCCCCCTCGGATTTCCCCCCCTTCATTCTTCCCCTCCTGCTATCTTCTTTTTTTTTTTTCTTAACATATATTGCATTATTTGTTTCAGAGGTACAGATCTGAGATTCAACAGTCTTGCACAATTCACAGCGCTTACCAGAGCATATACCTTCCCCAGTGTCTGTCACCCAGTCACCCCATCCCTCCCACCCCACCCCCCACTCCA